>NC_071293.1:14507074-14532763 GCF_943737925.1 Anopheles nili | reverse complement strand
AAAATTTAAGCCTCGGCCGTAAACGCTACCCTACTGCCAAGAATCACTCAAAAGAAACTCACGACGGAGGCTCTCAAAAGGCTTCAAATTTGCGGTTTTGTCGTCAAAAATGAAACCGCGGCCGGAAACGCTCGTGCATGCTTCGGCCCTTTTCCCCTTCGCTCACATTTCTCATTTCTGCAGTTCAGTTTCTTTCAAGGTAGAGAGAACGCAAGCCGCGAGCGCAAGCTTCGAGCGCAATTACGCTCGCGCTTACGGCTGCGCTCTCTTTCAGAACAAACGCGCAGACGGAAGAACCTACAAGAGGGAATACAGTACATTTTATTGCGTTTTTCATATTTCATTATATTTCGTTTGCCGTGGCGTCTTTCAGCTGCGTGTACGGGGAATAAACGCCTTCATTGTCCAGTAACACTGCTTGCCTGTATCGTCCACTTGCACGTAGTTCACGTTTATCAGCAGTATTTCCAGTGGTGAAATGCTGCGACATAATTTTCTCGTCAAACAGGAGCAAACATCCTGTCCTGCATAGTAGTTCCCTCGTCAAGCAGCAGAAAACATGAAATAAGATAATGAAAGTATTAGAAAACAGATCAAACTCCAATTGGGATGATTTTTAACCTACCTCAACGGTACCGCTTCCTCTGCAATGATGCGACCTTTTTCCAAGAACAGCACTTGCACACTGGCAGTTTGAGTTTTCTCTTTAACTTATCCGTACTCTTCGCCGTTTGCTTCAATCCACAAATTTGCTAAGTTCTCTTCGCCGACGCATCGGCCGGACTTAGAATTTGGAGAAACGCGCACACAAACCCAAAATCGCTGCTGGCAGCCGCACACATGCACACGCACAAGGGTGCGAAGGTGCAAAGCGGAGAAATCTAGCCCATTTCGTTCGCTTCGTGCAGCCAGGCGGGGAAAAATCACCCAAAATCACTCAAACCGGTGAGGGATAGGTAGAAAATCATCTTTTGTCTCTTTCCCGCTACCACAGAGCTTCGGTTTTCGCCAGTAGGGTAGTGCGTGCTTCGGCTCTTTTCCCCTTCGCTTCCATTTCTCATTTCTGCAGTTCAGTTTCTTTCAAGGTAGAGAGAACGCAAGCCGCGAGCGTAAGCCTCGAGCGCAATTTCGCTCGCGCTTACGGCTGCGCTCTCTTTCAGAACAAACGCGCAGACGGAAGAACCTGCAAGATGGAATACAGTACATTTTACTGCGTTTTTCATAACGCATCCTCTGCGATGATGCGACCTTTCTCCAAGAACAGCACTTGCACACTGACAGTTTGCGTTTTCTCTTGAACTTACTCGTACTCTTCGCCGTATGCTTCGATCCACAAATTTGCTAAGTCCGCTTCTTCGACGCATCGGTTGGACTTAGTATTTGGAGAAACGCGCACACAAACCCCAAATCGTTGAAGAGACAAAAGATGATTTTCTATCTGCCCCTCCCGGTTTGAGCGATTTTGAGTGCTTTTTCCCCGCTTGGCTGTACGAAGCGAACGAAATGGGCTAGATTTCTCCGCTTTGCACCTTCGTACCCTTGTGCGTGTGCATGTGTGCGGCTGCCAGCAGCGATTTTGGATTTGTGTGCGCGTTTCTCCAAATTCTAAGTCCAGCCGATGCGTCGGTGAAGCGGACTTAGCAAATGTGCAGCAAATCGAGTTGGAAAGAGAGGAAGAGGAAATTTCAGTGAGCATGGGTCAGCGGAAATGTTTTATTCCAGGAGGGCGGACGCGAGTGTGTGATGTCATAGGAAAGGTAAGTTTGTCCGCAAGTTTGATGAAGAAATGATTATGCTTTCTTATCCAATCGTTTACTTATTTCACGTTGGCTTCTATGCGACGAGAGAATAATAACGTAAGAATCAATCACCGCGAATGCCGCTGATGCTGATAATGACCCACCTGAAGAAACTGTCGTGAAAGTGGCAAGCAAAAGGCGCCAAAGGATTAACCCACGCTTCGTATCACCGGTGCTATAACACTTTATGCGGTTTCACAGAAGCCTGGACTCCATAAAACTATACCTTGACAAATCAACAACCATATTTTGCCATATGACAAATGGCATTTTTTTCAAAACAACAGCGCAATTATGTAGGTAACCAAGAAAGATGCGCGTCATTGTTATTTCCAATAAAGACAATCTTAGTGCATTCGAAATCTAATATGCATGTATGTGCGCTTACGAAAGGTGCAGAGAAAGAAAACGAAATTCTGGATAGAACGAACCGAACGAACCACAAGAACCGAGCACCTCCGAACAGAGCACGAAGCGCTCTTGTAATACTCAACGGGCAAAATCGCGGTCGAGCAGCGGTTGAGCAACGGTTGAGCAGGCGACTTTGCTCGACCGCGCGATCGGGAAACACGAGCGCCTTCGTGCCTTTTCGGGTTGCTTTCGGTACGTTTTTTCTAGTTCGGTGGTTTTTCTTTCATTCGCCCTTCCCCGCATTCTAGAGAGATCGACCCGCTCTCTCTCTCCTTAAGCCAAACACATGCAGTTTTGGGTTATGCGTAGTGTTTACGTTTATTCATTTTCTTCCTGCATGGCTTACACACGTGAGGTTATTCCACAGGCTTGAATGCAACGGCGGCGTCATTGAGACGGCTTCAAATTTGCTAGGTAGCACGGTAGCACAACTGTAGCCCAGCGTTTGTAGATATCGTTCAGCGGCATTTGAATGTGCGGTATGCATCAAATTCTATCTTAGGCAGTCTTCTTAAACAGCATATGCGGCGAAAAAATTGATTTGATGTGTGTTGATTTTTTTTGATTGATTTTTTCCTCTCATCGCGTAGAAGCCAACATATAATCAGAAAACATGGATTAGAAGATGCAATCTTATGTTTAAGAACAATACTTATAAGCTTACCTCTGTAGTTTAACCCAAAAACGACAAGTCCTCAAGAACAACACTTTCACACTGCGGTAGTTGGTTTAGACTGAAAATTCTCTAAGTCCCCTTCGCTGGCGCGTCATTCAACCACCGAATGTGGAAGCACGCGCACACTCTGACAAAACAGCCTGAGCTGTTGCACACATGCAAACCAAAACGGGTCGAGCAATGAATTTATGCTCAACACATGCTCAATTTCCAGTTCGGTTAGCGTTGTGAAAGCGAGAAGCAGATAGGACCGAGCTTTTGTCTCTTTCTGGCTACCAGAGATCTTCGCCAAAATGCTTCCTGGGTAATGATGCCAATTTAAAGCTTATTGCAAAGCTATTGAAAGCATCTCGTGAGTGATTTTGTCTCTTGAGACGTTGAAGCCACGTTTTTGCCACACTTTTGGGAAAGATTTTTCTATTGAGTTTCTTGAGGGTTCGATACAAAACATACAGAAAAATATGTTTCACGAAGACGGAATGGATACATCACAAACGATTATCTGTGGTAGTCCAACGATTATTAGATTTTGATACCAGGATATACAGTGTAAAAACACAACTAGACAATATTCTATGAAAAATATCTCACCATTCAGTTGCCACTTCGTTGCCAAAAGAACCATTCCATCATTTAAGTTGAGATGTAATACAATTGAAAGGCTCATTCAAACAATTACAACAACAAACATTTTTATGGAGTGCTAGTGAGCAGTTTATCGATAATACCCAACAATGAAGTCCGTCGAATAACGTTGAGCCCATTAAATGATCCAGAAAACTAAAGTTTTTTTTTTCAAACTACAACCCTCAGGGTGGAAACTATGGATATCCTTCTCTGGAAGTTCCATTGCAGCTCATCCTCGCTGAAGTGAAGAAGACTCAGTGAGTGGAAGCGAGAGCAAAGAGTGAAACGATAGCTTTGACGGTGAATTTTTGTCGGTTGTGAATGAGAGAGATAGCGAGAAGTAGATTGACAGTGATCATGAAGGCTGATGAGTGAAAGGAGAATATAAACCTGATACCAGATAGAGTGAGATCGCTTCATTATTCCTCGGAAAGTTCTCATGGGGGTGGGGTGTTTCCATAGAAACGCTTAAATGCCATTTCGGCATCTCCAAGGCTGCTTCAAAAATGTTATTTAGCACGGTTGTATAGCTAAAGCGCAGCGTTTTTAGATATTGTTCAGTACCATTTGAGTTGCCACCAAAATTTCATATGAGGACTTCAACTTAAACAGATTATGTGGTAATTTTGTGTTGTTAATTTTCTGCTCTCATTGCGCTGAAGCCAACATTGATTAAGAAAGCGTGTGGATATGAAAGATTAATCATGTTTTTAAGAACAATGCGTACATTCTTACCTGCGGAGTTAAGCCCGAAATATCAACTGTTATCACGCATCGTACAGCGGACGTACCATATTTTATAAACATCTACCTTAAGAAAGGACCCAAGATGAATGTGTAGCATGAGATATGATATGATCATTTGTAGATACATATGCATCCGCTGACTCGTAGGCATTCCACATTGGTAATAAACTACCAACGAAGCAAGAAATCCTCAGCTGTCCATCTAGTTTTCACACATTGGGATATAGCGATAGTTTAGCACAATTAAGACAAAAACGTAGAAATAAAAACACTCTCAGTTTTGCTCAGTCTTATGCGAATATTTATTGTGATCGGTTCTTACTGACTACCCTCTGTGTGTCGAATACGATCGAAATTGTTATTTTTTTTTATGTAACCTATTACCATAGAGTGTATTGTGCTGTGGGAGTGCTGTGACAGTGAAACCGTTGACTAGAATCGTTGTAGAGTTTACCAGAGTGCAACCTCAAAGATCAACACGTAATTAGACTTCGTTGCTTTACCAGTAGAGTAAACGAAGAAATTGTACCCACAAACTCCTTTCTACTTAGCAAAGCAATAATCCAAATTCCCAATATAATTAGACTAGGGCCTATACAAGTAAAACCTCGTCCCTACTACCTTAATCCCATGATTTGTCTAAATTGTACCTACTTTGGTCATATTAAGCTTTAGTACAAAACCCCAGCCATCTGCAGCAACTGCTGCGCACCCGAACACAGTGACTGCTCTGATCCTACCAAATATCTCAATTGCAACGGAAACCACTATCCTTTTGAAAAATCCTACTCTGTAATGAACAAGAAATCCGTAAATATATAACAGACCACCACTGTTCTTATACTGAAGCCCGACTAGCTATCCAGAAAACCATTTAAAAACCCAGTCCTATCCAATAAAGACTTTCACACGTCCAAACCGCTTCCAATACACAGAAACAAGACGCATCCAAAACACATGTCAATGAGAAAGATATTATAATTAATAAACTAAAAAATCAAAACCAGATGACCTTCAACAAATGGCCCAAATGTCTTTCGCCAATAACGCTCTTCAAGAACAAATAGCTAGACAATCTAATGTCATCGCACAACTAATGAAAACCAGCAAAGATACACCTGACCAAGTGTCAGAAAAATCCTTCGATTCGGAGATCTATTCCTCCGATTTTGAAAGCTCTAAGTCCACATACAGGACTTAAACCAAACGCCCCTTGAAAATGGGGCACTCCTCGGAAGAGCAACCCAGCCTCCCAAAAAACACAGCAAAAATCCCTCTCCTCCTGCCATATCATTCAACACACTCCCTCCTGCTTTCTCTCAAAATTCAAAAAAACTTATCCCCATCGCATCAACCAAATCCAAAAGCAGCAAAAACCTTAAAAAAACGAAAATCACAATGACAGACACAACCGCAACTGATAAGTGGCTCCGAAACAAAACCTTTGTTTTATCCTGGAGCATTCGCTACTTCAATAAAATCATTGACGAATTAAAAATAATAATCCCACGCCTTAACCCCCCGTTTATTGTCCTACAAGAAATCGCCACATTTACCAACCTTAATACCTCTCCTCTGAACAAATACATCTAGTTTCTCAATCCCAGCACAATTAACCGTCTTAACTTAGTTTGTATTGGCGCCCTCAAAAGCGTTTCAGCCACCAAACTTAACCTTTCCTTCAACCTTTCAATAATAGCCTTCAAAACCGCAAATCCCATTTGAAACCAACTCTCACACCAATACCCATCCCAACAGCTGAAAACCGAAACCGAAACTATCTCTCCCAACTACCTCATCCAGTCATGATCCTAGGTGTCTTCAACGCTCTACACACATACTGGGGTAGTTCAATTGAGACCTACCGCAGATACCACATTTCCTACATATATGACACACATTACCTCTCCTTTCTCCCGAACCAACCACCCCCCCCCCCACGAATATATTCCATCACAGGTTATGGTGCAATAATTGACTTCTGCACCATTTTCTCTCATCTTGCTCTTCAATTCCTTACACAAATTCCTAGCTACACCCACGTTAGTGATCACCACCCTTTATTCATACAAAGCAAATACAATAAAAAAACGACGACTGCGAGAAAAATAAATACGAAGTTAATTTTAGCCTCTCGCTTGATAGTTGCTCATCCCTAACACACTTCACAGGCACGATCCCAAAAGCAGCTTTGACCTGTATCCCAACCACAAAACACTCGACCAACAATAGAAATGTCCCCTGGTGGAAAGACATTGCCGCCTCTGCCATCAAGAGCAACCTGATAAAATTCCGAAGGGCCAGCAGAATAGCCAACAACTTCTTTACTCCTATACTTGCAGAGTGATATCGTGTTGCTAACCGAATCACCAAAAAAATCATCCGACAAGCCATACATGATTCTTGGGATCACTTTGTTAGTAAAATCAAATCATCCACCCCCTGTAAACACATCTGGCGTAAAGTAGGTATCCTTTTCGGTAAATAAAAAAATCCTCTGCCTTCAACACCTTGAAATCGTCAGAAACTTATATTCTACAAGCCGACGCACCCGAAGCTTGTGCCCAACACATTGCTCAAATTTCAGCCACATAAAACCAAATTTCAAAAATTTAAACTTTCAGCCGAAAATAGCCAACTACCGACAATTGACGCTTCCAACCACAATTATAACAAACCATTCACTATGGAAGAGCTTGACTGGTACCTTAACAAATGACGAGGAAATTCATCTGGCCTTGATAACATTGGCTACCTTGTTCTAAAAAACCTCCCACGTAGAGCCAAAAAAACACTTCTCAACATCTACAACAGCATTTGGCATTCGGAAAACATCCCAAATGACTGGAAAATCAACCTCATCGTCTCCATTCCTAAACCAAACAAACCCAGCCGCGACTTAAACAGTTACAGCCCTATCTCACTTCTTAACTGCATTGGTAAAGCGAGTGAGAGAATAGTAAATCGCAGACTCATGGACGAGCTTGACGAAAGAAAAACTACTCAGCACCAACCAGCACGCATTCAGATCTTCCAAAGGCACGGAAACAAACTTTGCAACCTAGACAACCTACTGGAGAAAACCCTTTCCAAAAACCACAACATAAACTGCGCAATCATTGATCTAGCCAAAGCATTCAAAAGAACATAGCTACCTAACAATTAGACACTTCAAAATCCTCTTAGGCTCTGAATCCTCGAACCTCCACAACCTTGAGAATGACGTCCCACAAGACACGGCGTTCCCTTACTCTTTTCATTCTTCTCCATTTCCACCATAATCCAATCTTTCGTATTTGCTAATGATATCATACTGATCTCCTCGTTCACATCCGCAACTAAATCCGGAAGCGTCCTCCAAACAGGAGGAGTAGAGTAGAATAGACAAAATCGAACATTGGTCCCGGTGGACCGGCTTTGATATGTCCCATACAAAATCCAAAATCGTACACATGTGCATAACAAACACCCGACACAAACACTGTTGATAAACAACGTCGACGTTGGCGGAGAGGTGAGCGCCGGGGACAATCGACACGTACGAATTGGGCCGGCCCGACTTAGTGGATCAGAAGACACTGAGAGAAGTGAAAGTGACCAACCACGAGAGTGGAAAGCGTGGATGACGGGGTCAAAGATTGGGCAGTAGCAGTAAAACGACCAATAAGATACGTCTGAAATTTAAATTCGATGTAAAATAAATTTACAAAAAAAAAGCGTATAATTATTTTCTTCTGCGGACCACCCTGTTGCTTTCGCTACAAACACAGACCCATCAAGTTAAAAAACCAGACCACACCAAACCCCTGCACTGCCAGTGCTTGCAGTTACTCTAGACATGAAACTCTACCTCAAATCCCACTTCTTTCGGTGAAAAAAATAAAACACAAAACCGTCTCAACGTACTCAAAATGCTAGAGACCGGAAGGGCTCGAGCATCCCGCAAATCGCTTTTTAGGGTCTTCAACAATTTGCTGTTACAGAAACTTCTCTACGGTATTGAAATAGTCTCCCAAGAACGAGATTATTTGTAAAAAACCGTCGCACAAGTATATCACACCGCAATAAAATACAGCGCAAGAGTCTTTGTAAATAGTCCAACCAATTCAATTATACGCGAAAGCGGAATACTACCACTTCGCTATATAAACACCTCTAAAACATTCGCCGCTGCAACAAGAACAATGGAAAAAGGCATCGTCTCCGATGTCTTAGCCTCCCGCGTCAAGATCAGCTGCCACAACGCTACACAACTTCAGCTCACTTCAATCATCAAGCTAATCTGACTTGACGACCGTCCCTGACACCATCCCCAGCCCAACATGGACTGGCATCTATAGCACAGGGTTCGCGATGGGAGCAAAAATATTATAATCCAAAAACACTTCCAACATCTCATCCAATCGAAATACCGCAACAACCGCCACATTTTCACCGACGGCTAAACCCTTAACGAAGCTACAGGGATCGGAATCTACTCCACCTAGGACAGATGTGCGTTTAAGCTACCCGTCAACACATCCGAAATCACCGCGGAAGTCATAACCATGATAACAGCCGCGGAGGAAGAACTACGATCCAACCAACCTAACATCATCTTCACCGACAGTGCAAGTGTACTGACAGCCCTACAAAAAGGAAACTCTCGAGTCTCGTACATCTAAGTCCTCCAGCATCTCTCCAGCACAAAACAACTAGTTTTCTGCTGGATTCCCAGACACTCCAATATTCATGGCCATGAAATAGCTGACAAACTAGCTAATGAAGGCAGCCTTCACACACCAATCGCAACTTCGTTCATCACCCGACATTACCACCTGGAGCCACAAAGCGATATCAATAAACTGAAACAATAGCTAGATTAACAACTAACAAGTTCTCTACACGCGTGGAAGTGTTAATATATGCAAGTCGACCGGTTGCCATAACACGTGTACACTAGCATTGCGGTGGTCGGTTTGGTCTGATAATTCTCTAAGTCCGCTTCACTAGTGCGTCAGTCAGCCGCCAAATGTGGAAGTACGTGCACATTCTAGCAAAACAGCCTACGCTTTTGCATACATGCAAAAGAAAAAAAAGAGAGAAGCACATACGACAAAGCATTTTTACCTTTCTCGCTTTCGTTGGTCATCGCAAATTGCTTGCTGAGTCATGGTTCCCCTACTTACAAGAGAGAGCTAATGCAAACAGGGAGAACAGGTATACCTGCGCTTTCAGTGGGGCTTTCTCTCAAACTCATGAATGTAGTCCAAAATTATATTTGACAACAGTGGCATTTGATAATAATTACAATTTAGCACATCTATTACATTTTGACAACCATAAATTTCACGAAAGTTCCTAATCTAAATAACTTGTTACATTTTTGTACGGCATACCACAGTAGGCACTCCCATACAAATACCGGGATAAAAGTCTAGCGCCATTATTTACCGAAAAATTTGATTGAAACGTACAATTTGGTATCACTGAAAACAATATATGATCAGGTTTTGGTAATTCATGCCCTTTAGATATTAATAATCATTAAAAAAGTTTTTTCATGTATACTAACGCCTATCTGAATGCAATTTCTAAATTCTATACATTTAAAAGAACTGATTGGGTTATTTTATCATTTTTCATGAATGCATAGTAACAAAATAATTTAAATACCATAGTAGCAAGAAAAAATAGCGTAACATGTCATATGAAAAAAAAATCAAACACCTAAACTGAAAATAACATCAGCTTGCAATACGAATAGATTATGTCGTTGCAGTTCTATAAGTGTTTGACAATATTTTAATATGGTTCAAAACTTATACTGAGATTTCCTAGAAATGATTAAATATCAGTAAAACTTACTATTGTATTTTATCCATTTAAAAATATCACTTGTTTGATAAACTATTTATCTCCGATTCAGCTTATTGACCGGGGCTATATTCATTGCTAATTTCATATTACATACAAAACTGACACTGATATTACAAAGATGTATATTTTGTTTCTTTGCTTTCAAATACTTATCACGTGAAAACGAACTCATATCAGGGCCCAAATAATAAAAACATTTCTCATGATCGTTGGGCGTTGCAACAAAAAAACAACAATTTATCATATAAAGAGTATTTGTTATAAAAGCCAATAACGATTTGAAGGAAAAATTGGTGAAAATCGGGGATGGAAAACCTTCATGGTGCATAAAAACCCTATTTGATCTATCAAAACAGACTCTTATATTGTCTTACTAGTGTTTTTTTTCTATACACTTTGTTAAAAAGGTCCACATTCAAAGTAATTTTGCATAAATTACCGTCAGAAGTTTCATTCCTTATGTCACTCCATAACCCCAAAAACGGGTGGTTTTGATCGTTGAACCCTGTATCGTGGCTCATAAAAAATTGATTATCTTGGGGTGTGGCACAAAGTGGCAACAGATTTTGTATTGAAATGAAAAATAAGCTGTTGTACTACAAACTGCATTATGTTTTGGTTTGAAGACTTTTGAAACTTTGTAAAAAAATCGTCTTTTATAAAAAAAACATGATTTTACTTGGCTTTTTTTCATACTTTCACAATTTTTTGATGATGTAACTCGAAAAATATTACAAACATGTGATTTTATAGTAAAAACAATAAAATAAGCTTTTAAAAATGATAATTGATTTTAATTTGATATGCTTAGTTAAAGAGAAAAAAATAATAAAGACAGCATAAAAAAATTTTAATTAAAAAAAAAAATTATTTTTTTTCTCACATTTTTGACTTTGATAGGCTGTGACTCCGAGAATAATCGACTTGAACTTATAATATTTTGGTGTTAACTAACTTTAACCCTTTTTTAAAGATAATAGTCAAAATTTTTCAAAAATCTAAAATTTTTTTTTTGACTTTTATCCCGGCAATTGCCCAACGTGCATACGGCTTCGAAGTTGTGCTGTTATGCAGCAATATCTGGCTTTGTCATCATCTGGAGCAATTTCGGTGATTGAATGTTCTCGTGACGTTTAGCAACATGAATCATAAAGCATAAAATAAGCAAATGCTTCGATTAGAAAAAGAAAACATTATCTCAATAAGCTTAAGCAAAAATTTACCTTGATACTTATTTCACACGCGCCTGGCTGCCAGGACCAGTACTTTTACACTGAAATATCCCCTTGCTTTCTTTTCCACTCCATTTGCTGCTTTGCTTGCACTTTTGCAAAGTTCACTTCGATAACGCGTCGGCCGGAATTGAGATATGGTGAGACGCGCACATAAATCCAAAACCACCGCTGGCACATACATGCACACGCACAAGGGTACGAACCAAGGGTACGAGCATAGCAGAATTCAAACAACCTTTGCTTTTGCGGTACCACCGATCTGTGAAGCTGGAAAAACTGCTTATTCCAAACGAAAGGCTGTTGGGTCGTGGAACGACGCACTTTGAACAATTGCCAGGATAAAAGTGAAAAAAAATTAGATTTTTGAGAAATTGCAATTTTTTTCTTAAACTTGAGGGTTAAACTTAGTTTACACCAAAAAATTATAGGCCTAAGTCCTTTATTCTCGTAGTAATAGCCTGTCAAAGTTAAAAATGTAAGACAAAAAAATTTAATTTTCAATTGTTTATTATTTTTTTTCTCTTCAACTAAGCATACTAATTTAAATTTTTTTACCATTTTCAAAAGTTTATTCTATTGTTATTGCTATAAAATTAAATGTATTTATTGTTATAGAATTAAATGTTTTTAATATTTTTGAGAGTTGCATCATGAAAAATTGTAAAAATGTGAAAAACCCAAGTAAAATCATGTTTTTCTTTATGAAAAACTATTTTTTTATAAAGCTTGAAATTCTTAAAGCTTGTAAACCAGGTTGTAGTATAACAGCTTACCTTTCATTTTAATACAAAATCTGCCGCTTTGTGCCACACCACAAGATAATGTATTTTTTCTGATCCACGCTACAGAGTTTAACAACCAAAACCACCCGTTTTTGAGGTTATGGTGTGGCATAACGAATGAAACTACTGACGGTGTACTGAATGCGACGTATCGGTTTGGATTGTTCTAATAAAAAAGAAACACGGGTAAAAATGTATTTAAGCCCTCGTCCGACAGCATGGGTTGGTTTCTGAGGAAATTGGCGCCTACATGGTATGCAATAGCCGATATTTTTTGTTTTTAACTAGATCAAATATGTTATAGATCATTTATTCAAATACGCTTGATTCAATTTGACCGTTTCAAGTAAAAATTATTTGTTCGGTTTTTTTTGAATCAGCACATCTAGCTACGTGATGGATTTTCATCGCTAACCGTTCGTTTTATGTTATGATTGCATAGTATGTTGATTTGCAATGATTTTAATGTATTTTTTTATTCCATTAAAGAATAAATAGAGAATGGGTGTGAAGATAAAAAATTGCATTACAAGACGATTGAGGTTAGGATGCATTGTTTTGATATTTTTAAATAATTGAAACGTATTTTTTTAAAAAGGTTGCTTTTTAGCGTACTTCGTAGGTACGAAATTAATTTTGGTGAAATACATTGCTTAAAATGTGACCAAATTACAGGATGGTACACCATAATGTACAAGTTCAAGGCGAACATTGTTTGTTTTGATTTGGTTAGAATCGTGACGTTATTTCGCTACATTATGAATTTTCATCGCAAATCGTTCGTTGGATGTTATAACCGCATAATATTATAATTTCGAATGATTTTAATGTATTTTTTTATAATCTAGAAAAAAACTAGAAATGGATATGATAATAAAAACCACCCTTATGAGACCATTGAGGCTAGGTTGCGTCGTTCTGCCGGTTTCGGATAATTGAAACGCTGTCAAATTGACAAGAAGATCAACAAGTCCTTGGCATATTTTAACATTCTTAAAAATATAATCATGAAATTTTATTTAATATAATACAATGTATAAATATAATAATTGCAGGTTAGAATTCGTTTTGTGACTTCAGTTGTAAAGCTGTAGAGTGTATATAAGGTTTAATAGATTAAAAACAGTTTTATGCAAGAACAATTCAATAATATCATTTAAATTTTTACCGTTAATTATCGTGTGGTTTAATGGTAAAAATAGCTTTTTTCAAAAATGAAAGCATGTTTTGTTCTACCGGCTATCTGGATTGCACATTTTCAAAATGTTCGCACTATGAGCGAAATAATGTATCTACACTCTACAGTTTCACAACTGAAATCACAAAATGAATATTCATCTGCAATGATTATATTTATACATTGTATTATATTGAATTATATTTCATGATTATATTTTTAAGAATGTTAAAATTTGCCAATGTTGATCTTTTTATCAATTTAACAGCGTTTCAATTATTCGAAACCGGCAGAACGACGCAACCTAGCCTCAATGGTCTCATAAGGGTGGTTTTCATTATCATATCCATTTCTAGTTTTTTTTCTAGATTATAAAAAAATACATTAAAATCATTCGAAATTATAATATTATGCGGTTATAACATCCAACGAACGATTTGTGATGAAAATTCATAATGTAGCGAAATAACATCACGATTCTAACCAAATCAAAGCAAACAATGTTCACTTTGAACTTGTACATTATTGTGTACCATCCTGTAATTTGGTCACATTTTAAACAATGTATTTCACCGAAATTAATTTCGTGCCTACGAAGTACGCTAAAAAGCAACCTTTTTAAAAAAATACGTTTCAATTATTTAAAAATATCAAAACAATGCATCCTAACCTCAATCATCTTATAATGCAATTTTTTATTTTCATACCCATGCTCTATTTATTCTTTAATGGAATAAAAAAATACATTAAAATCATTGCAAATCAACATACTATGCAATCATAACATAAATCGAACGGTTAGCGATGAAAATCCATCACGTAGCTAGATGTGCTGATTCAAACAAAATCGAACAAATAATTTTTATTTGAAACGGTCAAATTGAATCATGTGTATTTGAATAAATGATCTATAACATATTTGATCTAGTTAAAAACAAAAAATATCGGCTAAATGCTGTCAAAGTATGAAATTGCATACTATGTAGGCGTCAATTTCCTCAGAAACCAACCCATGCTGTTGCACGAGAGCATAAATACATTTTTACCGTTATTTTTGCATGTAATATAAAATTAACAATGGGTATAGCCCCGAACAATACAGCTGAAACGGAGGTAAATACCTTGTAAAACAAGTAAAATTTTCAAATGGATCGAATACAATAGTTATTACTAACAATATTTAATCAGTTCTTTGAAATTAAAGTATAAGTTTTGAACCATATTAAAACATTATCAGACACATATAGAGTTGCAATGATAAAAACACACCAAGATTCCGATTCGTATCGCAAGCTGATGTTATTTTCAGTTTATGTGTTTGAATTTTTTTCATATGACATGTAACGCTATTTTTTCTTACTATTCTATTATATAAATTAATTTGTGACTATGCCTTTATTAAAAATGATAAAATTTACCCGATAAGTTCGTTTTAATGTTACGACACGTTTAGCAATTGCAAACAGACAGGCGTTAGAATACATAAAAACATTTTGTTAGGGATTTTTAATATGTAAAAGGACATGAATTACCAAGAACTGATCATGTATCGTTTTCAATAATACCAAATTGTACGTTTCAATCAAATTTTTCGGTAAATAATGGCGCTAGACTTTTATCCCGGTATTTTTATGGGAGTGTCCACTGTGTGAAGGTATCAGACCAGGCGGACCAATAGTATCTGCTCAGTAAACTCGATTGCAGTTTCAAAATAAAATAGTTGAAACGGGGCTGTGTTTTTAGTGGAAAATTTTGTCGATGCACAAGTAGATATAAGACATTCAATCATTTTATTAAAAGAAGCGCCACATCAAAAAAAGAGCGTTTAAAACACTAAGAAATTGTTGAATGTCCACTGAGCGAACCACACCACCAAATGGACTTCTTAATTCTTTGACAGTTGGTACTTCAAACAACGAGTTCGGTTTTAAGTGGACTCGAGCTTTTTTGTTGTGTTTACGCGTCTTTTTTAAGAACCAAACGATATTTCCCTGTGCATGTGCCAGAAAATGTGGTATGTTTGGCATTTCGGAACAAAGTGGCAGCGGCATTTCAATGGAACAAAACGATACAAAAAATTATCAATACATAAATGGTATAGAATGGTTTACCATGGCAAACAATGCTCAACATCTTAAATTATGACTGTGCATTTATCGTGTAAGAATGCCTTTTTCTTTTTATTAAATTTTCTCGTGGTTTCGATCTTTTTCTGATTGATTTTGTTACAGTATTTTCGTACACTCAACACGCGTGTGTCTGTTGTCTACATTGAAACATGGCAAGGTCAGAATCAGGCTCAAATAGATGGAGGAAAAGATATTAGTAAAGCAATATCTAATTTCAATGATTATACATCAAGAAATTTGTATAAAATAGATAAAGATACTACTCAGCTTCTAACGTAAGTTTTTAAAGAAAAATTGAACATATGCTTTTTTTGTTAAAATGGTTGTTAATTATTTTTTATCTAGCGGAGAAACATTTGCTGGAGGTGAAGTTGGTATGTCCGTACCAGAAACCGTATGTACACCAAAAGCTGTAGGTCTTAGCGTCGATATTAATCCTTATGAGCCACATCTGTTAGCTGGAACTATGGCGCATATGATAGGTCACAACATAGGAATGGGTCACGATGATAATCGTAAGTAAACTGATTATTCCATACAAATTTGAGTAACCTGATATAATCACTATAAAAAACAAGGTGACGAGTGCATCTGTAGGGACTGGCATGGATGCATAATGTCACAATCCATAGTTGGATTGGAAAACGTACAGCCATATAAATTTTCAGAATGCAGTCGATTAGATTACATAGATGCTCTTCGTATCGGTCATGGCTTGTGTCTACTCAACAAGCCAAACGAGGTAAATATAAATCATCATATATGAATGTTCAATAATTCCCAATAAAAACATACAATCTAATTGGTAAAAATGTATTTCAGCCCTCGTCCGACAGCATGGGTTGGTGTCTGAAGAAATTAGCATTGACAGCACTTAGATTGTTCAAAGTTCAAAGTTCAAAGTTGAGTTCTAAGTAAAAAATAATTGTAAGAGGAGGGCGGGGGGTGTTGTTGAAATTGTGGAGTTGTTGGTTGAGAGGGGGGGGGGGCTTATGCAAAATATCAACCCCTCTCCCACCCTAACCCCTCTCCCCACCTTCTCAACTCCCAACAACCCGATTGGTGGTTGGGGAGGGAGGTTTAGGCAAAATATCAACCCCCCCTCCCCAACAACTCCACACATTCAACAACCCTCTCCCTTCTCCCACTTAATTTTTACTTTAAACGGTCAAATTGAATAATGTGTATTTGAATAAATAATCTATCGCATGCTTGATCTAGTTAAAAACAAAAAATATCGGCAAAATGCTGTCAATCTAAATGCTGTCATTGCTAATTTTCTCAGACACCAACCCATGCTGTCGGAAGAGGGCTTAAATACATTTTCACCCAATCTTTATTCTCAAATTGAAAAATTCAAACTGATATACAAAATAAATAAAGCATCCTAGTGTGCCAAATAAGTTGCAATTTGCCGTTATGCAACGCCCATTCCTTCTTTCACAAGAGAGAGGGTGCAAACCTGGAAGCCTACCAGGTGGTATACCAAGGTATTCCAGGCGCAGGCACGGTTGCGCGCTCTCTCTCTCTCTCTGTCCAATGAACGCTCATCTAAAGTACAGTTACAACATAAGCCTTTATTGATAACCAGCTGATAAACCCGATTTCATTCGGGTCGACGTAGTTTAAGGAAATATAAAGCAGCAGTTTTACGTATGCTTATGTAAACAATTATTGATGTGTATATTTAAAAAAAAAAATATTTTTTTTTTGCTTATTTAGTTGCATTCATTCTATATACGTGACTCCTAGCTTCGTATCTAAGCGTATTCTATTTAATTTAATTCATCTTTCTCTGTTGCTCTTGACACATCTTATCCAATTGGCTATACTATGCTTTTTTCAAAATATCCTGCACTACTTTTTAACAAATCTACCCTTTAAACTATCTTAGTTCTCAAGGAAAGGATTTTATATCAAATTCTTTCTTCACTTGTTGTTTCATTACTACAATTTCTCTTCATAATCTTTGTTTCGTATGGTCAAGCCATTTTTATACAAACTTTTCTACCTGTTTTTTCGAATCTTTTAAGTCATGAAATTAATAAAACCGATTTTTTTGACGAGTGTTTTACACTTTGACTATTTCGAAATTCCATTTTTATCCACTTTCTTTTTTTTATCCGTCATTTCAATTTATTTATACAGCAATGAGGAAAATTAACAGGTTGTTCCAACCTGAGTTGCTCCATTTATGTAAGACTTTTAAAATCTTTCTACTTTTCTATCTCTTATTCTTATTTCGTCACTTGAGCCGTCTGGAAACAATTTTCCATTTTCCTTTTTATTTCATCTGTATCGCTGTTACCTTCAAAACGCCATTCAAGTTCAAAATCAGTACGTTCTGATTTCTATTTTTAAATTTATTACACCAACCTTATTTTCAACGCAACTCAACACAATTAGAAATTGAATCCTTCTGAATAAACCCATGCCTTTTATTTATATCTATATATGGAAAAAAAATATTTAAAACTTTTAAATTTTACCATGCATGGAGAGAAGATGAGTTGAATTTCTTAGTGCAGTTTAGTGTCTAAATATACGATAGAAGAAAGAAAAGTTGCAGGAAACTGAACTGTTTGTTGACGTCTTTACATTTTTGTGAATTTTTCCATTCTGGAAACGGAAATTCCTTTCCCGTCCATAATGTCAAATTCACTCGTTAGAAAGAATAAACAAAAATTATTTGTATTGTTGAGCGATTTTTGAACATTCCAATAAATAAGGATTGCATACCGCCGTTCCCGCATTCGAGTATCTGATATTTTGCTACTTGTTGCATAGACTGTGTTACGGCGTACATGAAAAGCTATAGCAAAACTGGACGCTAGTTGTTATCTTGGTCATTTTTTTTTCAATATTCCAAAAAGGTTTTGTATGCCCTCCCAGAAATTTATTTCCAACCTGACTGTTTTAAGACTTTGCCTCATTTCATTTGAATCAGACATGACTGATATGTTTGACCATATTTTCCAATACACTCATAGGAGGAACTTGTTGGGAGCTTTTGTTTTCAAATGTTTGTGTAAGAAGAATCATCCACATCTAAATTCATCCGGACCGCGCTTTATTGCTATGACCGTATGATATATTTAAGTGATACAGACAGTATGATCTTTAGAAACCCCCATGCGTTCTGTACCTGCGTACATGAATCTTCGCCACACTATGAATAATTAGAAGTATCGCACATACAACCCTCCATAAAAAAAGCTATACTATTCACCATTCATGTATAATTTTAAAACACAGATCGGGCCGAAATTAAGCACACATTATTATTTTTTTAATTTTACAAAAAAATAACATTTTTCGTTAATTACTGTCAAAAACCGAAGAGTTTCCAAACCTCCACATGTCGAAAAGCCTATAACTTTCGTAAACAAATACAATTGACGATCGGATTATTTGCAATTCGTTAACATGTTTATTTTAACATTTTTGAGCAGAAACGTAAGCTTCAAATACCCCGAAAAAAACGGGCATCATCTATAGCACTCACTACCCCTATTATGAAAAATTATGTAGGTATATTAATGGCTAAGAAAATTCGAATGATGACCATTATGTTTGAACTTGTTTTATAAATCTGATTGTAAAAAGCCAAACCCTCCTGTCCTCTGCAAGGTTGGAAACAGGAGGGTGTCTGCCATATATTCCCTCTGACGGCATTGAAAATCGTTGATAATACAAATGACATCTAATTTGACCTGAATGCTGCGTATGCATTTCTTAACACTCTCTATACAGTACGTGATGGAGCAGAATTTTTCCTATTTGATTTATGTTTTCGTCAAAACAATTTCACTATGGAGTACAGATATCGTCGAAATCAACTAAAATATTATAAACTATTACAATTACTTGCAAAATTTTAGTTCTACACGCGAGGATAATATATAGTTGTCACTTCCCTTCAGAAAACATAAAAAAAATTATTTAAAACTACATATGGCTTTCAATTCGATTAAAGCATGGTACAAATGCTTCTAATTATTCATAGCGCGACAAAGATTCATGTATCGAAGTACGAAACGCATGGAGGTTTCTGTATCAAAAAAAAATAGTTTGGTCATTGCTATAATACTCGGATCGGATAAATTAAGGTCAAAATGATTCTTCTTATACAAAGTTTTTAAAACACGAGCACCCGTTGGTTGTACCCGAGGTTGGTGTAATCAATTTAAATATGGACTTCAGAGCGTAATGATTACAAACTTCGAATGGTTTTTTGAAAGGGAAGAGCGGAAGAGATGAAACAAAAAGGAAAATGGAAAATTATTTCCAAGCAGTTTAAGTGACGAAATAAGAATAAGAGAAAATAAAGAAGCAAGATTTTGAACGTCATACATGCTCAGGATGGAACAACATGCTACTTTTTCTCATTGCTATGTAAATAAATTGAAATAACGGATCCAAGAAAAATGATAGTGGATAAAAAATGATTTTCGAAAGAGTAAAAGAGGAAAACATTATTCATATTAAAACGTGAAAGATGCAAAAGATTAAGTAGAATATTTTTCTTAAGAACGGGTTGATCATACGAAACAAAGATTAAGAAGAGAAATGGCAGTTGTGAAACAACAAGAGAAAATAGGATTTGTTATAAAATTCTTCCTTTGATAGCAAAGTTGGTTAAAAGGGTAGATTTGTTGAAAGAGGGGTGCAGAATATTTAGAAAAAGCAAGCTATAGCCAATTGGATAAGATGTGTCAAAAGCAACAGAGAAAGATGAATTAAATTAAATAGAATACGCTTGAAGACGAAGCAAGGATTCACGTATATGAAATGAATACAACTTAACGAAAAAAAATAAACACATCAAAATTTGAATTACTTGGTTCGCAATACATTTGAATGATTACGTTTCAATTATTCAAATATACGGATATTTGAAACGTAATTATTCAAATGTTTTGCTTTTTGTTTTAGATAGGGTAACAAACTATTTATGACGACATATTTGTTTCCAATGTAAGCAAATTACTGGATGGCTCATTTGTACAAGTTCACGGCGAAAACTATTTGTTTTGATTTTTTTTTCATCATAACATTATTTTACTATTTATTTAATTTACGTCGCATATCGATTATTTGTTTTGTTGTATTATTATCATTTGAAATAATAATTTGGTATGATTTTAATTTTAATTTTTACTTCACAAAAGAGTAAAACATGATCGGGCGTGGAATGAAAAGTGATGCGATTACCAGTAATTTACGTTGGTTTGACAGTGTCGAAAAATTGAAGGACAATTAAATTGATTAGTTCTACAAGCTTTTGAATGTTTTTTGCAGTCTGCAACAAAACCTATTAAATTTAAACGAATACAATCAATTTTGCAGTGAATAATTATGTTTGAGCGATTTATTCTACCCGTTTGTTTGCTGACGAATAATCATTTGCTTTTTTAAGTAGTTGAGCTAAAGTGTTAAAGCTGCATGTGTAGAGAATATCAGTAAATTAAAAATCTGTATCGTCTATCATAGTGTATTTTAAGGGTTAAACAGATGGTTTTCAAAAAGGAAAACATTTATAGTTCTATCGAATGGCTGAACTACACAAATTAACAATGTTCGTCATTCATGTCATCGAATTATTATCATTATTTGATTCTGGCTAAACGATTGGTACTACACTAATTCCCATGTTATTGAAAACAAGTCATGAGTGAAGATGCTCATTCATTATTGAAATTCATCCTCTATGCACCGAGTTCAACAGCAACTGTAACCATTTGGAATACGGCGGATAATTAGAAAAAGGACATGTGTTTAGATTATAAACCTTGTGAGAAAATAGAGTAAATGTTTTCATTTGATTTTATATCGAAAAGTTTCAACCGGAATGATTTGGAACTGAAATGAACTACATAAATTTTTTCGCACCTAACTGATCTTATTATTGATTAATGATGGATGCAAAAAACGAAAAAAAACATGACATGCACAGAAAACTATAGAGAAAAATTCTAAGTAATTAATTAAATTTCAAAATTGATACACTGATATTTGAAATGCACAACGAGCTCGAACACGCGCACCTGAAAAGTTATAGCGAGAGTTAGAAAAACCTTTCCCGTAGCTACCTGTATAGAATATATATCTCATTCGTCTAATGTATTTTTGGTTATGTTTTCCCAAAATCATTCCTGTTAAACTATATTAGTAAATTAGTTTAGAACACTCAATATTAAAAATCTGCATCTTCTTTAACATTGACATTTATGTAGGACAGGTCAAATGCCTTTGACCAAAATAATGATGAACAGTCGATGTGACTTTGATGATAAGGAATTCACAATGTTGCATATGGTACGAATATTTTGCATTTACGCAGACCAGCTAGCCGGTACAATTTTCCAATGTTGAACAACAGCTGTTTTTCCTCTTAAAATACACCATGATAGACGATACAGATAAAAATGATATCATTGAATCGATTTATCTGGCAAAAATTTGTTTTTAATTTACTGATCTTCGCTACACATGCAGCGTTAGCTCTTTAGCTGAACTACCGAAGCAAGAAAATGATTGTTCGTTTATAATTTTAAGTGTAGAGTGTAGCTTTTTTGATGCAGGGTTGTATGGGAGTCCGCCTTTTTACTTCGCTTGGGTGATTGAAGCTACGGACATCATTGAAAATTTTAGGCGAATAATATTCACTTTTTAAGGGGTTGTATTGAAGCCCCAATTTTTTCCTCATTTAGAGAGTTGAAACTTCGCCAGTCTTAGTTTAAGAAATGAAACGCCTATGCTCCAAATTTCAGCCAAATCTGGCTTGATTTAGAATTTTAAGTAAATAATATACAATTTTTAAAGGGGGGTTGTATGGGAGCCCTCCTTTGTTCCTCATTGAGAGAGCTGAAACTTCGTCTGCTTTAGTTTTTAGGAATGTGTTATAGACAATTCGGCGCGTGTTTGTTTGCATACCTGACGTAACGGCACTGACAGGTAGGAGACAGGATAAGTGTGCCGTTACCGAAGGGATAGAGATCAAGAGAGAAAATATCGCAAGGATGACGCGGGAAAAAATGGGAAAAAACGACCATCGCGAGGGGGCCATTTGATTCAAACTTTCCTTTTCCAGCCGCGAGACTAAAAGAAAGGACGTGAATTTTTTTAACATACAAAATAATTCACTTTTATTCGACTTGTGAATCGGTGAACAATTGAGTGAGAATGAACCGGGAAAACGATGTGCCCAACTTCGCCGCGTATTCGACAGTGCGACAACTTTCCGCAGTCCAAGATCTAGCGGAAGATACTGTTTCGATACAGGAGTTGGTACAGCAAGCCAGGGAAGCTAACAAAAGCTTCTTCGGGTTGACCGCGCAGATTGCTCAGTTGAGCCCAAGCGTGTCGAGAGGGCTCGGCGTGTCGCTGAACGCGCAACGTGTAGGCGCGATATCCCCGTGCATCCGCACAGGAACCGTCGAAGAGGTGACCTTTCCTTCGGCCGCCACCCTGCCGCGGAGATCGACGCTTGGGACGCCTTACGTCGGCGGCACGGACCGTGAACCTGTGAGCGCATCGTCGCGACCGGCCATTGCGTTTCCAGATTTTCTGCGTTACGACGTGCAAGCCGGCTCGTCAGGAAGATCGACGCCTATGACGTTATACAATACCGATACGGAGCGTGAACCTGTTAACGCGTCGCCGCCACCGGCCTTTGAGTTTACAGACTCTTTGCGCTACGACGCGCAAGTCGGCCCGTCATCGGCTCGGCGTAGCGAAGCAGAACGGCGTGATTCGACTGAGAGAAGGACTGCCGTACCCTCAGATCTTTTGCAACCACTATCACCAAAGATGTGTGCTCAACAAAGCACTTCGGCTGTAATCAGCACCGGTGGTGTGGATACTGCTGAAGGTTTAGCATCACCACCGACAACACCACAGTCGATCGCAGAAGAAGAGAACGAACAGGTGTGTTCTTCGGCTAGCAGCTTCGATGCTGAACCATGGGGCCAGGGCGGTAGTAGTACCCCAAGCAATGATACCATTGCAGCAAAGGCTTTCAATCGCAGTAGCTATCACTGTAATCGATTGAACGGCAGTTGTTCAAATGACGATGGCAAACAACCCCACCATCCACCAGCGGATGGGTGTGGTGTAGGTCAGCGAGGCGATACCACGGAAAATGCCACTAATGTGAAGGAACGAACTCCATCTAGAAACAGTGCTCAGGGTAGAGCATCATCTATCGTTCCCACTGCCAGTCTGATACGTTCCGTGGCTGATGAACGACAACCTCGTTCGGTCAATCCTCCTACCACGTCTGCCACCAACACGAGAAACCACAGCTGCAACGGTGGTGGTGCCAATGACGGCAACGTTAATAACTGCGATCGTCTAAACAACATTGACACTGTCAAGATACTCACTGGCGGCAGTAATGCTACTGATAAAAATAGCAGTACTACTACTAGTGCATCGGACGCAGGTAGTAGTAGTAGTAGCAATAGTAGTAGTAGTAGTAGTAGTAGTAGTAGTAGTAGTAGTAGTAGTAGTAGTAGTAGTAGTAGTATTAGTAGTAGTAGTAGTAGTAGTAGTAGTAGTAGTAGTAGTAGTATTAGTAGTAGTAGTAGTAGTAGCAGCAGTATTGGCAATAGTAACAACACTAAATGCACAAGTGCAACCCATGCATTGAATTCCGTTGAGACGTCAAAGCAACAACAGCATCAACAGCAGCACGTTATCATAACGCAACAGCAGATGCTGCAAGCGATGCATCAACAGATTCGCATAAAAAAGGAACGCCAACAGCAAATGGGTGTTACCAGTTCGATCATGAACAATCATCGAGCTATGAATCCGATTCATCCGGCAGTGCATCACACCCACACGCAACAGCTGGTTATCAAACGCGAACGCAGCGCTAGCGGAGGATGCAAAATCCTATCCCATTCGCCAGGTTCTCTCACAATGTCACATGCGACGATTATTCGGCAACCTACTGGAAGCCCGGTGCCAATGGTCAACATGAGCATCACTGAACCGCTGATCGAAAATGATGTTGCAACTCCTCTATCCATCATTCCGAATGCTACCTATGAAAAGGTGGAAAACAAATTGGAAGAAATGTTTGCCAGCATCGAAGAGCTGTCGGAAAAATGTACTAAATCCGCCGTACAAGCGGTATCTCAAAAGAATAGTTACGGTAGTTTCATGGGTATTTCGACTCCTGAAAATTTAAATTCCATCGCCAACACTAAACCAACGGATGCACTTGATGTTGATGTGGCGAAGCAATTGTCGAATAGCTGCCTACCGGAGGCAATTGATCCCAGTAATATGGTAAATTCGGATGTTCCAGCAGGTCCCAGCGTAAATTGTGGAAAAAAAAACCACTATCACTCCTGCGACGAAACGAAAGCGTGGCCCCAAAAAGAAATCCAATACTCATGGTAAGCATTCGATCCCATTTATGGAAGCGGAAAGATCTCCAATCATGGGCTTGAAAGCGCTAGCAGCGAACAAAAAGAAGTCAAAGAAGGCGAAAACTGCAAGTCCGCATAAGAATGTAAGTGGTGGTGCACAGCAGACGAATACCGGTAACGCGTCGGCGCAGAAGAAAGGATCTGTCCTTGGTGCAGTGGATGTGTCGGTTGGAAAACTCGATACTACCACAACAAACGTTGCAGCCGTTGCTGACATGTCGACTGAAGGCTCAAAGCTGCGGGACAGTCCTCGGTCGGGCACACGAGCCCAGCAGCAGCTGCAACAAAAGTTGGTCGAAGTGGTTGCTTCATCCAAAAAGCAGGAACAGCAGCAAACTCCGAAACCATTCGATAATTTTGCTTTTGGCGGAAAAGCCACTCAAATTCGGCAAAAGTATTAGAAGCTTCAAATACACTGGCGTAGTAAAAATAGGTGCTACCATACCATACCCTTCACAGAGGTGGTGCGGGGGGGATTATAGAGTATATGAGAAATCTAAAATAAAGATAAAAAAATTCAAACAACCACCGTTTTGACTGAAATTTGTGGTGTATGTCTTTTTTTTCCAATTCTTTATTAGAATCTAGAACGACAACTTCTCCGCGGAGGAAGAACGGAGACTCACATATAACTCCATTGAAAACGGCTATACTTTTTACGTAAAACTATAAAACACAAATCTATCCGAAATTAAGCGCACATGTTTTATTAATATATTTTGCCAAAGAATCAAAAAATCCGGCCATACCGGTCAAAAAATGAGGGCTACCATACAACAACCTCTACAGTCTACAATATTCGTT
>NC_071293.1:14497074-14502074 GCF_943737925.1 Anopheles nili | reverse complement strand
ATTACTATCATTTTTTTTCTTTATTGTGCCGGACAAGCCGTATGGACTCCACATGAGCCACCGATGTAATATACAAAGGGCATTTACTCCTTTTCTTTGGCTTATTCCGGGCATACTCGACTAACTTAAACTAGTGCGATGGTGTGTTATAGGTGTCTTCTGTTAGTATCTTTTGTTTATTATTATTAGGTTATTGCTGGTGACGTAATGTGTTGCAGGTGTTGAGGTGTTTGTTTGCTGTTGAAGGCGGTAGCTTCAGCGTGCTGTTGTATGTTGTCTTTAAAAGTACGAAATTCATTTTAGAGTTCAGTTATTAATGTCGAATACTTATCCGAATAATTATAATAACACTTAAATAATGAATTATGAATTCTAGGACAAGCTTAATATTCAAGACAAGGACCATTCCAAAGTCTTGAGCTCCTGCCTCCATTGTTGCGCTGTTGTATTGACATATATTTTAACCGTGACATATAGACATATGTAAAGTAGTGGTAGGGGTAGCAGAAGGAGGGTATAATAGAGTAAGAGCGTTGTCTCTGCAAAGAGGAAAATTAGTCTTTGGAAATCCAGATCGTTGGATGCCAAGATGTCCCGAATTAGAGTGCCCGGTTGTTTTCCGATTTCCTCGGTTGCGACGAGCAAAGAGGGTCTAAAATTTAAGGCCTCCACGAAAGACCACAGAAGGTGGTCCACATCGTGAAATCTGATTCCGCAGCCACATTCCTTGCACGGTTCCAGATTATTAAGCTGAAGATGAGCGTCCAACGCGAAATGATTCTTCGTAACCCGGGACATCATACGGATGAACGCACGATCGACAAGGAGCCCATTAAATCAAGGTCGCAGTGATACCTGCGGATAGAACGAGAAAAGTAGTCTACCCATGTCACCTACCTCCCGCATGCTCTGCCATCGGGACAGGAAAAGTTTCTGTGGTAAGCGCAAGTACTTGTGGGGAGATATCGGGCGGTCGTAAAAGACGCCGTCTGTCGCGCACTGTTTGGCCAATTCATCAGCCTTTTCATTGCTGTAAATTCCTTAATGAGAAGGGATCCAAATAAGCGAAACACGAAACGCTATGTTGAAAAGAGCGCCTAGGACTAGGAAGTATTCTCTGAATGTTATGTTCTTGACTCTTGACAGCCGTTAAAGATTTGAATGCTTCAACCGAGCTTAAGCTGTTTGTGAATATAAAATGCTGATCCGGAGGACTTACGCTTTTAAGAAGAAGTGCATAGAGAATAGCTGCTAGCTCTGCTGTGTAGACACTACACGGCTGCTTAAGCTTAAAGCATGCTTCTGTAGTGGCGTTGTACACACCGAAGCCTGTCCCATCCTTGGAGGATGATCCATCAGTGAAGTACTGGTTTTGGTGGTTTAAATGGGCATACTTCTTCATAAAAATGGTGGGAGTGCACGTCTGTCGAAGGTCGTCAGGTATGTTCCTAATTTCGTCCCACATCGAGGAATCTGTTATAAACGAGTTGTAGGATTCAGGAAGAGTGGGACGGCTTGTAGCTTGTGTGACGCTAGGGTGTACCTGCAAGGAGGTAAAGTCCTTGTAGATTTCCAAGATTTTACTTTTGGAACCGGTCCCTAGAAACGCTTTAAAGTTCTCTAAAACCAGGGGATTAGAGACAGAAGCTCTAGTCAGAAAGCGGAGTGCGATTTGGCCGAGACGGAGTTTTAGTGGCATCACCCCCGCCATCACTTCTAGAGCCATGTTATGCGTAGATTTCATACTGCCCAGTGCTATTCTGAGACAACGATACTGTAGCCTTTATAGTTTTTGGATGTGCATTTTAGCTGCTCAAAGGCAACATATGCTTCTTTATTCTAAAACGGACAGTATCGTTGTCTTATATAGGCGCAATATGTCGGTAAGATGGGCACCCCACCAGAATTCTGTGACAGTCTGCAGAAATGTTTTTCTTCTGGTGCATTTTTGTACTAAGGGGCTTATATGTGGAGTCCAGCTAAGTCTGGAATTAAATCAGATACCGAGGTATTTGAAGTTTTCGGTACTAGCAATCTTATTGCCGTCTATGTCGTTAACATAAAAGTTATAAAGCAGAGGACTCAAGCAGGATCCTTGCGCTAGACCATGGAAGCTGGTTCTTTTCATTTTGTGATGGCCATTTGCGAAGTTCATTACTTTTTCTGAGAGCAAGTTAAAAATGAACTTGTTCATATTCGGGCTAAGACCAGCATTTTTAAGCTTTTTACACAGTAAGTAAGGGGACACTGAATCAAACGACTCTTGTACATCCAAGAAAACGGATGCCATATTCTTTTTGTGGGCATGCGTCAGTTCTATTTCTGTGACCAGAAGCGCTAAGCAGTCGTTGGGACCCTTGCCTTTTCGGAAGCCGAATTGCGTGTTAGAAAGAAGGTTATTTGTTTCCAGCCATTGTTCTAGGCGAAAAAGGATCATCTTCTCCAAGAGTTTCCGCATGCACGAAAGCAGCGCTATCGGGCGATACGACTTACAGTCTGATGGCGGTTTGCCCGGTTTCAAAATAGTGATTACTTTAACTTCTCTCTAATCCGATGGGACGGTATTGAGATTAAACAGCTTGTTCAAGAATCTCAATAATCGTTTTTTAGCAACATCAGGGAGGTGTTGCAGTAAGGAGTTTCTTAGTTGGTCTATGTCCGGGGAGGAGTTTTTGCTAGAGAGGAGTGCTATTGAGAGTTCGACCATAGTGAAGGGGGATTCCATGCTCTGGTCACTGCAAGGTGCATATAGCTCAAAACATTGTTCCAGGACAAAATCGGGGCATAGAGTGTAGGCAAATTTCTCCAGCCAATCATCGGAATAACATTCGCTCTCGTTGATGGTATTACTATTACGCATCCTTTTAGCCATTTACCAGAGCGAGCTTAGCAAGGTGGAGAGGTCCAAATTGTTGACGTATCTACGCCAGCAGTCCTTTTTCTTTGCTTTAAGCAAGTTCTTACAGCTTTTCTCGAGGTTTTTATACTTATCGTATAGCAACATGGAGCCTGACGATCTGAAATATATAAAGGCTTACTTTTTTGCCGAAAATGCTATTTGACATTCCTTGTCCCACCAGGGGGAGGAGTTGGGAGTTTCTTGTAGATCCTTGCTTGGGGAGTACTTCTTGTTTGGGCGTGAAGGGCGCAGTTGTTTATACAAGATACAAGGTTCTCGTACTCTTCTAACGGCGTTAGATTGTTTTTGGTAAGGAATGGTGAGGTAGATATTAGCTCACTGTATCTCGCCCAGTCAATGTTCCGTGTTACGTCAAAGTTAACCCGGGGTTCCTTGATCAGAGGGGATCCCCTGGCAAAAGATATTTCAATTGGTAGATGATCACTACCCATTGGATCCTGTGTTACCCTCCAATTGAGACTCAGAGCTAGAGCTGATGAACATATAGACAGGTCCAGTGTGCTTGATCCTGATTTGAATACCCTAGTTGCTTCCCCTGCGTTGAGGATTTTCAAGTCGTTGTTGCCGCAGAGATTGCAGATAGCAGAGGCACGGATATCATCTTTGCTGCCTCCCCAGTCGATACCATGCGAGTTCAAATCATCTAGTAAAAGAAGTGGCGCAGGTAATACCGCTACTAAATTGCCTAGTTCCTTAATGATCTTTTCCATCCTTTCTTTCTCATCTTTGGCTATCGGGGGGATATATATATAGATGCCAAGGTAATGGTAATGTCGCCTAGGTTTGCCTTAATTGCTACAGCTTCAATTATTTCGAGGCTAGGGGTTGAAATTTTGTGAAAGGTGTGACACTTTTTTATCCCTATTTACACTCCCCCTCCCCGTGATTGTCGATCTTGCCGTATAATGTTATATCCCTGGAAGGTAAATTTAACTTCATGGGATAACCAAGTTTCGCAGAGCGCAAACCCATCGCAATTTAATGAGCCGGTAGTGGCTTTAAATAAGTCCAGCTTTCCTATAAGACTTCTACTATTCCACTGAAGTATTTTAGCCATTTTTGGTTTATTCGTCGAGGCGGATCATCATAGCTATGCATGGCCATTGTGTCAGCCACACTTTGATCATTCCTTTAAGGAAAGGAAGGGCTAACGTTGCAATGCTGAGCAGCGGTTGCGGAAGCTTTAATGTCATAAGGAGTGACTCAAGGATTTCGGAGAGGGAAGAGGACGATGTGAACGGTTTGGGGTCTGTAGGAAAAGCTAGGGTTTTGGGTGGAGGAGCTTTGTTTTTCCTTTGTGACTTCTTTTGTGCTACGTTATCGCCATCGCGGCGGTCTGCGTCGCTCTCATTTGTGTTAGCAGGTATTTGAGCTTTGCGGTTCACTTGTCGTTGGTTTATCATAGGTTCAGTCTTCTTCTTCTTAAGGACTTTCCGTTGTTCCTTTTTGTAAGGTAGTGTACAAACTTACGGATTTTGGATGTGGCTTGGTTATTTACCTGAAGTCGTTTTAAGATTTTTTAGCAGAAGAGAGCGATTTATTATTCGCTAGTGGTATTTATAGCCCCTGGTACATTGTGAGTGCTTGAGCGCCGTAATTTGAGGGCTCCTGGCACTCACTAAATGACGGCGTATACTTAACGAAGTGTCGCTTTGCCTATCATAAGTGTAAACAGGTAGTCTCGGACCACTTCTTGAGTTTTGTGCCACCTGCTCCAGTGCAGCCAGGGGCTCACTTCCGGTTTCCACAGACAACAGTTGGAAGGGATTGGCCGGGTTTGCGTTCTTAAGAGCCACGCTATATGAGCCCTTAGCACATTCGAAAATGTTTTTCGTTGCTCTTTTTGTAGCTTTTTATATACGGGGCATGCCGTTACCACGTGCCATTGATCCCTACAGTGAGTGCAGTTTTGAGCTAGACCCGAGCACTCTGCCGTAGGGTGGTTACCACTACATTTTTCACACGAGTTTCGTCGAGTGCAGTAGGACTCAGTGTAACAAATTCTATTGCATTTGGACTATTGCATATTCTATTGCATTATTGCTATGCACCTTTGGTACGTATGGCCGGTGGATGGGCA
>NC_071293.1:14474651-14496874 GCF_943737925.1 Anopheles nili | reverse complement strand
AAAGACATTCAAAATGTCAGTTCTATAATCGGATAACCAAATGGTTGTCCCTCTCCTTCTACCAAACACAGAAAAATTATTGAAAAATACACATGGCTTCCAATTCGAATGAAACACGGTACAAAAACTTCTTCCTGAGTACAAATTCATAATGAGACGAAAATTCATTTACGCCGGTGGGAAACAAAGGAAGGTTTCCAAAGAACCTCCTGTCTGTTTTACCAAAAAAATATTTCGGTCATAGCAATAAAGCTTGGTCCGGATTATCTTAGGTGAGGATGATGCTTTCTACACAAAATTTTAAAAACAAGGGCTCCCATACGAGCTCTTCCTATTAGAGTATTGGAAAATGATCAAGCATAGCAATCATATCAGATTTAAATGAAATGAGGCAAATTCCTTAAAATGTAGATATTTTCTGCAAAATTAGAATGGGGACGTTTCAGCTCTCTCGATTGGAGACATATTGGTGGGAGAGAATACAATACCTGATAGGAATATTGGAAAAAATGCCCAAGATAACAAATATCGTCTAATTTAACAACAACTTTTCATGTACGCCTCAACACAGTCCATGCAACAAGTAGCAAAATATCTTTTTCTCCATTGCGGAAATGGGGGGATGCAACAATATTTTAAAAGAATGATCAAGTATTTCTCAGCGATACAATTGTGTTTGTTTATTATTTTTAACGAGTGATTTCTACATTATGGACGGAACAGGAATTGCCGTTTCCAGAATTTAAAAAAAATCACAAGAATGCAAAACGTCATCAAACAGTTCAGTTTCCTGCAAATTTTCTCGCTTCTACCGTTTATTTAGACACTAAACTGCAATAAGAAACTCAACTCTTCCTCACTCCACGCATGTCAAAATTTAAAAGTGTAAAATATTTTTCAACTTATAGTTGTACATAACGCTATGCCCTTATTCAGTATGATTCTATTTTTAAATGTGATGAGTTACGTTGGAAATGTGGTTGGTGTAATAAATTTAAATATGGATCTCAGAGCGTAATGTTTACGAACATTATAAATTGATATGACGAAAAGAATAAATTGATATAGGGAGAAATTTTTTGGAAAGCACGGGTTGATCATACGAAGTGAAAATTATGAAGAGAAATGGCAGTAGTGAAACAACAAGAGAAGAAAGAATTTGATATATAATCCTTTCCTTGATAGCTAAGATGGTTTAAACGATAGATTTGTTAAAAAAGAAGTGCAAGACAGTTTGAAAAGGCAAGGTATAGCCAACTGGACAAGATGTGTCAAGAGCAACAGAGAAAGATAAATTAGATGAAATAGTGAATCTTGAAAGACCTTGAAGCTAAGAATCACGTAAAAAAATGAATACATATTAATGTGAAAAAAAGAATATACACATCAAAAATTGAATTACACCAGTGTACGTAAAAATGGCCCTTTATGTTTCCTTATACTACGTCGACCCGAATGAAATCGGGTTTATCAGCTAGTTATCAATAAAGGCTTTTGTTGTAACTGTACTTTAGATGAGCGTTCATTGAACAGAGAGAGAGAGAGAGAGCGCAACCTGAGAGAGAGCGTACCTGCGCCTGGTATACACTGGTATACTATGTCACCAGGTTTGCACCCTCTCTTTTTTGAAAGAGGGAATGAAAGAAAACGAAATTCTGCATAGAACAAACCGAACGAACTGAGCACTTCCGATCCGAGAACGAAGCGCTCTTGTATTAATGACGAGAATTGCAAGCTTATTGCAAAGCTATTTAAAGGATTTCGTGAAAGGAAGGTTTAAAGGAATCCTTTATTTTGACTCCTGAGCTATGCTCAATGCGACGAAAACAAAGTACACGACAAACAAATTTTGGGTGTTGCGTCGTTAAATATCGTCGGCCTGACGTTTCCGAAACGTCGCCTCGACCGTCGCCTTCACGTCGACTTACAGTTAAAAGTCGACGTTTCATAAGGATGTTGTCTCGCATGTGTTGTGTTGCAAACCAATGACGCTCGCGTGAAATGAAGCGGTCATGAAATAAAAAAATACTTTTCTCGTTGAGCTCTCAGGACCGTACCCACCAAGCTTTTCGACGAAGATATGTGGTAGCCAGAAAGAGACAAAAGCTCGGTCCTATCTGCTTTTCGCTTTCACAACGCTAGCCGAACTGGAAATTGTGCATGTGTTGAGCATAAATTCATTGTTCAACCCGTTTCGGTTTGCATGTGTGCAACAGCGCAGGCTGTTTTGTCAGAGTGTACGCGTACTTCCACATTCGGCGGCTGAATGACGCGACAGCGAAGCGGACTTAGAGAATTTTCAGTCCAAACCGACCACCGCAGTGTGAAAGTGTTGTTTTTGAGGACTTGTCGTTTCTGGGTGAAGAAGCAGCGTCTGGCCAGAAGCGACGTCAGGCCTAGTGGAGAAGAGGGAGTTGTCCGAGAAGAGTGCGATGACAATATAGACGCACTTGTTCACTTCACTTGTGACATTTATTTGTTCGCTTCCCGATACCAACTGATCGTAGAAATGTGTTCGGGTTCCCTCGATACCTACTTGGCCCGAGACACTTGCTAACGATCTTGCTTACAAATGTATAATAATTTTAACCTACGGTGCAGTGTAATCGCACGATCGATTGACGACACTTCTGCTTATGCTTACGTCTCAGATTATGACTACGAGGCGACGATGACCGCGCGATCGATAGACGACACTTCTGCTTATGCTTACGACTCAGATTATGACTACGAGGATTGGATTGCGAAATTCGTTACAAAAAAGGAAAGGAAAACATTGTAGCGGATTTCTTATCCCGTTTACCGGATTACATAGACTAAAGAAGAAAATAAATAAATATTAGGAGTTGTCACTCGGGGCCACAAAAGAAAGCAAGAACTAGACACGGTTAGCTCCGAACAAAACAACCAAAACAAATTTGGCGAGATAAATAATTTGCAAATACCAACGACCCAAACGCACTGGGAAGATTTATTAAAGATAAACGTTGACATTAAGCCAACGGAAGCTGAAATACAAAGAAGATGCCAAAGAGCGGAAAAAAAGAAAATAGACAGAACTCAATTAGAAAATTATAATCCCAATTCCAAAAAGACGGAATTGAACTCTAGCGAAAAAAAAACAAATTTTAAAAGAGTTCCATGACTTTCCTCTAGGTGGGCATGTCGGAGCAAGAAGAATGAGAAAAAGAATTGGAGAGCTATTCTTTTGGAAAAAAATGAGAACAGATATAGATAATTATGTAAAGACATGTGATTCATGCCAGAAAAACAAAATTCGAAAAACAAATAAGATCCCAATGAAAATAACCTCAACTTCTAACGCTCCTTTAGAAAAAATGTTTATAGACGTTGTCGTCCTACCGGAATCAGATACGGGAAGCGAACAAATAAATGTCACAAGTGAAGTTAACAAGTGCTTCTATATTGTCACCGCACTCTGCTCGGACAACTCCCTCTTCTCCACCAGGCCTGACGTCGCTTCTGACCAGACGCTGCTTCTTTTTGCCCGATGGGTACGCTCTCGTTATTTTCGCTTCAAGAGCTTCAAGCGCTTGACCGTGTGGCCGCGAGTTCATGTCGGAATGGAACATTAGCTCTGAGTATTCTGAGTGTCGAAACGATTCTCCTATGCTCTTATTCGTTCTATTTTGGTCTTGTTGTGCTTGGCTGCCTTATTTTTCTGCCTCTCTTCCTTTTCTTTGCAAATTTGAATTGTGTTTGGGACGAATTCGAGAGGGGAGAAGTTGGATTTGATGAGATAAGTTTTGTCTTTATTTGTCTGAGCATCGAAAACATACAGATTTAGCTTTCGAGTCTCATATTATAAGTCCCGTTGCTAACAGTTGACTTTCTTTTTTTTAAGGCCAACTTATGACGCCGACTGAAATATATATTGAGATCGCTGTGAACCCCATATTAGTCATAACGTGAAACTTACGTGAATTTGCCTAGCAAAATCCCGTCTCGCAAGTTTGTTTCTGATCTGCACCATTATTTCAAGTTCATGGTCGGCACATCACAATCAAAGAGGCAAAGATTTTTAGTGGATTTAAAAAAAATGATTAAGGTATTTGGCGCTAAGTGTGCTTGGGTTAATCTTCTTACAGACTAAATTATATCTTTCGAGCAAATGAGTAGGAACCATCAAGAGATATGAGCGTGATTATCTCAGTCTATATCATATGTCTTTGACAATATAAAACATCATTCTTTCAACAGTCGATATTATTTATATGAAAGTAGAACAAAACATTGAACATAATAACAGACTTTAACTCAACATTACAAATGGCGTTATCGATATCTGGCTGGTTTGCAGGGAAGGACTCCCGTTTCCCATGTTTAGGTGATAGAGCTCCGTAAGTATTATATCGATCGGTGATTAATACGTAGGTAATATCCATCGATCCCCCGATATCGTGATTCCCACCGCCAACCAATCATTCATTCCTAATCATTCCGCAAAATTTCAATTGTACTGGATTTGCTTCTTCGGTGTTTACCATAAATAAAATTCCTTCGTTAAGGGAAAAAACCAATGCAATAGTTTTCTGATCGAAGCGATTGGCTAAATGTATGAATTGCTGTACCTTTTGCCAGAAAGCCTATCCTCGAGCTTAGTTATGAGCAAATTCAATACCATTACGGTATCGAATTTACTCATAAAGAAATAATTGGTTATGTAAACAAGCACATGAATCGAAAAAAAAGAAAATGTTCCATGCAAACCAATCGTAAAAACAATTGCCAGTCTATGCCTTAAATTGGAGACAATGAATAGAATTTCTCATGCATGGCATCTTATGAATGCATCTCTCCTATAGATAAAGCTATCGTAAACGTAATTTTTAAAAATTTCGTAACGATTACAAAATTGATAAAATAAAATGTCCCATACGGTTTTCCCTCCGGTTTTCTTCTACTGTGTGATTCGCTTAAATGACTGAACCATTTTGTTGAGGCATCGGAAAGGGTTAAACTTATTTTGAAATTATTAATTTATTGAGAATGGGAAACCCCTAATTGAAATTCGCTAAATATAAGCGATCGCTACAAACTTCTAGTCATTGTTCCACGGACATTCCGTTTTGATAATAACTATTAAGACGTCATGTCATTAAGACGTTTTGGTCATGTCATTAAGACGTGCTAAATTGTGGGCGGGGCAGTGAAGAAGAAGAAGGTGATCTCCAAGTGTAGCTGATTCAAGGTGCGTGTTGGAAGAAGGTGATACGAATGGTCATGTGCTTGAAGGAGACGAAGTTTTCCAGGCGAAGCCCATTGTCGTTCGTCAGCTTTTGGAAGCTGAAACTTCCTATTGTGGGTTTAAATGCATCCTCGCGTCCGACTTGAGCGTTGAAGTAATCGATGACAATCTTAACGTCGTGTTGTGAACAGCGGTTCATACTCCCTCTCCAGCTGCGCATAAAAGATATCCTTATCATCACCGATGCCTCCAAGGTGAGGACTTTGCACTCAACCTGCACATCCTTTCATTGATCAGCCACCATCTATTAACTCGCTTGCGCATCTCATCTATGACCAGGAACGCCGCACTGAGCTCATGCTTTTTGGTCCCAACGCACCGCCTGAAATGCTACTACTCCGAAGCCACTCATCTCGTCCGTAAGAATTCGAGTACTTTTCGCAAGAATTCGGGCTGTGACGGATCTGCAGTTCCACATTTCCAATCGTTAGTCTTTTTCGTAGCGTGGGTCGTTTCCAAAAGTCCCGAATCGAATTTTCTTGGTTACTTTTCATTGCGGTTGTATTGAGGGTGGCTTGCAAGGCCTTTCCCCCAACCCCCTGTCTCGTACGTGTAGTTCCTACGCTTCACAGCTATTTAAAGTCCCGTGTGAAGCCAGGACAAAATAGAGAACCAGCCGCCCCTGACATGAAGAACAGACGCTGGTATCTCTCCCTCTCGCCAATTCAGCCATATCACCCATCCTCCCAAGGGGTTGGGTTTCCCCGTATACCCAAGCTCAGATATTCGGAGAGACATGTTACCACTCTGTACGCTGTGGACGTATTGGGTAGGTGTATGGAATGTAAAGCCTATGTTATCTTTCTGGAAGCTCCGGATCCATTCCCGTTTCTGTGGAGCACTGCACGTTGAGCAATTGCCGCAATAAAAGTAAAAAAAAATATGGATTTTTGAAAAATTGTTAATATTTTCTTAAAAAAGAGGGTTTAACTTAGTTAACACCAATATAATATGAGTCTAAGTCCTTTATTCTCGGAGTAACAGCCTGTCAAAGTCAAAAATGTGAAAATTAAAATGAAAAATTTTCAATTTTTTAATGCTGTCTTCAATACATTTTTTCTTTTAAACTAAGAATGCTAAATTAACATTATTTACCATTTTGAAAAGCTTGTTTTATTTGTATTGCTATGAAATTAACTGTTTTTGAGAGTTACATCCTTAAAAAATTGTGAAATTATGAAAAAACCCATGTAAATCATGTTTTTTTATAAAAGACGATTTTTTTTATAAAATTTCAAAAGTCTTCAAGCTAAAACATTATTTAGTTTATAGTACAACAGCTTATCTTTCGTTTCAATACAAAATCTGCTGCCACTTTGTGCCACACCGCAAGATAATAAATTTTTTCTGAGCCACGATACAGGGTTCAACGACCAAAACCACCCGTTTGTGAGGTTATGGTGTAATATACGGAATGAAACTTCTGAAGGTAATTTAAGTAAAATTACTTAGAATGTGGACCTTTTTGACAAAGTTGATTGCAAAACAACATTAGTAAGACAACACAAGAGTGTGTTTTGATAGATCAAGTGGGGATTTTATGCACCATGAAGGGTTTCCATCCCCGATTTTCACCAACTTTTTGAACATAACTGTTATCGTGTTTGAAATAGAGGCAAAGGAAAGAATTTTGCAATCAGATGGGAAAATTGAGGCAGATTTACCTATTTTACTTGAAATGAATATTTAATTGAATGAAATCAGCATATGTAAGTACATCAGAATTTTTTAAAGATTTTGACTGCTGGCTTATGTTATGAGTTGTTGGCTTGTATAACAAATACTCTTTCTATGATCAATTGTTGCTTTTTTGTTGCAACGCCTAACGATCATGAGAAATGATTATTTGAACCCTTATTTGACTTCGTTTTCACGTGATAAGCATTTGAAAGCAAAGAAACAAAACATACATCTTTGCAATTTCAGTGTCATTTTGGTATGTAATATAAAATTAGCAATGATTATAGTCTCGGTCTGAAGATGAATCGGAGATAAATACCTTTCAAACATGTGATATATTCAATTGGATCAAATGCAAAAGTAAGTTGTAACGATATTTACACATTTCTAGGAAATTTCAGTATGAAAATATTATAATTTGGTACAAAATATTATTATATTATCAGACATTTATAGAGCAGCAATGACATAATCGCACCTAGATTCCTATTCGATTCGCAAGCTGGTATTATTTTCATTATATGTGTTTGAATTTTTTTTGAAAGGACATGTAACGCTATTCTTTTCTTACTACTATATTATTTAAATTATTTTGTAACTATGCATCCATCAAAAATGATAAAATTTACCCGATCAGTTTTTTTTAAATATAACGAAACTTTTAGCAATTGTCAATAATCAGGCGTTAGAATACACAAAAAACTTAATATATATATAAAACTTTAATATTCAAAAGAGCATGAATTACCAAAAACTGATCATATATCTTTTTCAGTAATTCCAAATTGTACGTTTGAATTTAATTTTTCAGTATATAATGGCGCTTGACTTTTATCCCGGTATTTGTATGAAAGTGCGCACTGTGCAATGCACCTTCCATACAAACACCGGCTTAAAAGTGCAGCGACTTTATTTTCTGAGATTTTCATTTTAAATGTACGGCATGATGTTCTAGAACAGGGGTCTCCAAACTACGGCCCACGAGGCCCTTCGGTGCCTCCCGCGAAGCTTTCGATTTGAATTTTGATTTCTAACAATGATATTGCGGAGAAGTGTTTAACTAATGTAAATGGTAAATAGTAAAGTAAATGGTATGTCGCATTATTCACCGGTTTCTGGGATTCCAGTCACACCCATGGATGCGTTCAAATCGTGCTGATGGGGCAGCGAGTACGGGGCGGCTATGCTCCAGCATTCTTGTGCCTACCGAAATCGTTCACCTGCCTCACGACACGGTTTGTTGACGAATGGCTTCAACTTAGTAGATGCGGGTGAGCCTGCATCTGAGGCACACAACAGGATACTAACAGAACGATGTACTTAACAGGAAACAGGAAGTAGCGAGCAAAAACCAAAACTGAAGGGATTAGCTTTGGAATAGGAGACAGCGAGCAAACAGCTGAAGGGATCAGTTCAGGAAGAATCAGCGGAAAACAGGAACTTACGGACGAAAATAGCGATAAACTGCATAATCAACAAAAAAACTCCCACGAAGGACGATAGAATAAGGAAATGATACGGCACAGCAATAGTAAGTAAAATGTTCTCGCTCGCAATAACTACGCAATAAAAATTTAAGTTGTATATAAAAAGATGTAAATTTATATAAAGGAACCACTCTTATCTGGACAACGGAGTGAGCATCCAGCAGTCAATCCGGAGGGACGTGTTTGTTGCGAGCGATTACAAGTGGTTAGATCATAGTTAATAACTGTGAATTTAACTATCTTTTAGTTCAACCAGTGCGCTTCCAGTTCAAACGTGGCTGTTCATCGCTTGCGATGAACGGCGTCAAGAAGAAGCGAGAGCCCCCCCGCCAAACATGGGATGGGAGCGTTGATTCGGCGGTCAGCGTGCCCGTAGACAAGCGTCGCCGTGAGGAAACGATCAGCAGTGAAAGCGAGATGGACGACGAGTTCATCGAAGTGCGTTCTCGCGGCAATGGTCGTCGTGCGAAGGCGACGAAAAGCAAGGCTGCGCTTCCAACGCAACCGGCGAAACCGGCGCACCAAGCGCCCCAATCGAAAACCGCGCCAAAAAGCGCGTCGTTTCGTCTTCCACCCATAGTGGTGAAGACGAACGCATACCATCAGCTTCGTGCTGATTTATCGTCAATTGCTGGGGTTGAGTTCCAGTCGATTGGTATTGGTTTCAAGTTGCACGTCAAGCAGGAGTCGACGCATGCAGCAATCATTTCCTATCTCACCGCCGCTCGCGCTGAGTTCTACTCACACGACAAGCGTGGTGAGCAGCCTTTCAAGGCAGTGCTTCGGGGGCTCCCTGAGTTTACAGAAGAAGAAGTCATGGAGGCTTTGCGCGCTCTCCAGTTAGACATTCTAGCCGTGCATAAAATGCACCAAAAACAACGTTTGGACCAGTTCAACAAGAACTGTTTGTACCTGGTCCATTTTAAGAAGGGCTCCACTTCCTTGGAAGCCCTCAAGTCAATCCGCGTGGTTGACTGTTTGCGTGTACGCTGGGAGGCGTACCGTGGCCATAAAGGCCGTCTCACGCAGTGTCAGCGCTGCCAAGCTTTTGGCCACGGCGCTCGAAACTGCAATATGCGCAAGAAGTGCGCAATTTGCTCACTGGAGTATGACTCCAGTGAATGTAGTCTTGACGAAAATTTGCCTCTTAAGTGCGCTAACTGTGGAGCAAATCATCGTAGCAGCGATCCCAGCTGCTCGAAACGTGAGCGGTACCTCCAGGTTCGCCATAGTATGGTAACTGGCGGTAAGCGCTCAGTGACTACAGGCCTGTTCCTCCCACCTTTAACAAAACTTCCTTTCCGGAACTTAAACCATGTGGCCCAGCTAAGCAAGCTGCCTCTTCTTCTATTTCCCCGGCTGCCCAGACTGCAAAGTGTGTGAAAGCCAATCAAAATCCAACGCAGACTGTTTCCACAATTGTTTCCTTCTAAGCCTACTGGAGCCAATCCTTCTTCGCAAGGAAAGGCCCCAGTACCTCCCACCGTTTCTACTGGTCCCCAGTTTGCGGCGATTGTCAAAAATCCTGCGCAATTTGCTGCAGCTCCCAGTCAGCCCGTCTCGACAGACTGCACCGTCCGGTTGGATATGCCCACATTAATGAACATATTCTCCACGATGATGGATCGGCTCTATGCATGCCGTAACCGACGTGAGCAATTTGCAGTGCTTGCGGAGCTTGCCATACGCTATGCATGCTAAGCTTACCGTAGTCACTTGGAACGCCTGTTCAGTCAGGCCTAAGCAGTTACTTTTGACTGACTTTTTAACAAGGCATAACGTTGACGTGGCCTTGATTACGGAGACACATATCCGACAAAGTGATAATTTTTCTTTGCCAAACTAAACCGTCCTTCGTTTGGATCGTGCTGATCCAAACATTAAGGGAGGTGGAGTGGCAATTGCCATTCGTCATGGCAATCGGTTCACTCCGGTACCACACTACAATACCATGATGGTTGAAGCCCTTGGAGTAGAACTCTATACTCCTATGGGTGGACTCAAGGTTGTTGTGGTGTATTGCCCGAAACAGAGCCGTCGTAGCGATTCGTCGCACTTAATTTTCAAGCGTGACCTTGCAAGAGTCGCACGCACTAACTCTAGGCTAATTGTGGGTGGGGACTTGAATGCTCGCCATCGTTCGTGGAACAATTGCCGCAGAAATCTTAATGGTGAGGTGCTCTTCGACTTCGCCGAGGAAGAGCACTTCACTATCAATGCTCCGGATACTCCAACATATTTGTCGGCAAGGGGTTCGAGTACGCTTGACCTCTTTCTGGCCAATATTGGCATTAGTAAATCTAGGACTCTGGATGAGTTAAACTCTCACCACTTTCCGGTCGTGACGACAGTCGATTCCGTCGTCTCCAGAGGTCCTGTTTACTGCCGTAAGGACTACCAGAGTGTTGACTGGGTGCGCTTTCGACGCGTGGTAGATGCCAACCTCACCATTGGTGATTTGCGTTCCACGCATGATGTTGATCATTCAATTATTAGTTTAGAACAGGTTGTTAGGCAAGCAGAGTCTGTCTGCGTTAGACAGACTCCAGTTAGCGGTAGGAATGTGAACATTGACTCCCACACCTAATCATTGATCCGGGAAAGAAACCGGCTTAAACGACGGTACTACGCTTGCAAACGCCTTGGCTAACTTAGAAATGATCATTTTGGACGCTTTATTGAGAGACTGGATAGTCGCTCTCCACCTTTCTAGAAGGTGGCCAAGGTCCTAAGACAGAAACCAAGGCCTATTCTGCCCTTGGTTGCTGATCGGACCTTGATCACCCCGAAAGAAAAGTGTAACGCCCTTGCCAACCAATTCTCCAGTGCGCACCAACTTGGTACTATGATGGTTAGTCCTCACCAGGCTGAAGTGGCTACCAACTATCGAATTGAAGTTTCTTCTTTTGAGGTTCCTCCCGAAGGTCGAGTTTCCCTTGAAGAAATCCGATTACCGCTGAAGCGGATGAAAAACATCAAAGCTCCGGGCTTCAATGGTATACTTAACATCTTTGTTAAGCGCCTGAGCGATAAAGCTTTACGCTTTATCGCTGTGATTTTTAACAGGTACCTTCAACTTTCTTATTTCCCTAGTGCTTGGAAAAGTGCTAAAGTTGTGCCAGTCCTTAAGCCTGGCAAAGACCCTACGCTGCCTTCGAGCTATAGGCCTATTAGCCTACTCCATACAATAGGCAAACTTTTTGAGCGGATCATCTTGAACCGTCTCCAGGATGTGGTGAATGAACTCGACCTTCTTCCCCTTCAACAATTTGGTTTTCGAGCAGGGCATGCTACTGATGCCCTACTTCTTAAATTTAAAAATTACATTTCGCGGAATAAAAAAGTGGCTCTAAAAAAAAAGTCTACTGCTGTTGTCATATTAGATGTGGAAAAAGCATTTGATAATGTATGGCACGGTGGACTTATCCACAAGCTTGATGGCTTTGGTATCCCTGAATACCTGCTAAAATTGCTTCATAATTATCTTTCCCAACGGACGTTCAGAGTGGCCTTGCATTCTGAGCTGTCTGAAATTTTCTCTTCTCCCGCAGGTATCCCTCAGGGCAGTTTACTGGGACCTCTGCTGTATATTCTGTATACGGCAGACATTCCCAACCTACCCTCTGATGGCCAGTTGTATCTGTTTGCAGATGACACTGCCATTGCAGTTAAGGGTAGGTCTCTTTTATAACTAAGAAGCAAGGCTCAGCGCTGCCTTGATTGCTTCTTAGAGTATGCCCTTGATTGGAAAATCAAGGTAAATTCCGCCTAAACGCAAGCCATCGTGTTTCCTCATATGTTTATTAGTAAACTTACTCCTACTCGGGCCTTCAGAGTATTGCTGGATGGCTCCCCTGTAGAATGGACCTCTGTTGTCAAATACTTAGGGTTGACAATAGACTATATGCTCAAATTTAGTGAACATGTCAGATGTACTCTGGATAGAGGATACGCACTTGTTCACTCACTTTATCCACTCATTGCCAGAAAATCTAAGTTGTCTTTGGTCAACAAACTGGCAATCTATAAGAAAATTGTTCTTCCCACGGCGATATATGCCTCTACGGTGTGGGAGTCATGTTCACGTACAAATAGAAATAGGATCCAAATCATGCTCAATAGGGTATTGCGCATGATACTAAACTCAGGGTGTTTCACGAGAAACAAGGAATTGTACCAAATAGCAGGAGTTGAACCGCTAGAACGAGTGTTAGCGAAGAAAACACTTAATATTAATTTTGAGCAATAATATTTATTGTTCAAAACTTAAAAAAAATAATTAAAAAATAATAATATTTAAAAAAATAATTATTTTCAAAATGTCAGTGAAAAACCATACTTATTCTGTGTGTGATCTTGTGCCAAAAAAAAACAAGTGCTGATAGATCCTAAAGATTCATCTTTCACAACCTGTTCTGTAACTATTTAGCTTCAATTTTATGAATGATTTACGTGCGACCACCCTCGACGAAGAAAATTATTCAAACTTGAAACAATGGATTGTCCTGATGTCAATGACTGGGCGACTCCACAGCACGTTGGGGAAAAGGCGGTCATAAGTCCAATTTTTTACATATTACAAATTACAGGGTTCTATTTTTATTAGTTTTTGAGATATACGATGCCAAAGTTGAAAAAGTGCAAGAAAACGATTAAATTTCTGGACATTGAGCGTTCTTGTTTAATGGGATGTTTTGCTCTGTTTTTCTACAATATCATATGCAAATTGCATATAGTTCGAAAGATTATAAAGTTTTCATTGTTTTAAAGTTATTTAAATAAATTTATTTATAATGAAAAGAAAAAAAATATTGTTTTTTGAAAATAAAAATAAGAAAAAAACATGTTTTTCAAATTTGGTAATGAATAAAAAAAAATATCAAAAAGTACCATCGCCAAATTTTCAGTAACGTTAGTTTAATATTTAAACAAACTTTTAAAGTCATTTCCAGCTGCGCATACTTGCGCACTCAGATGTAAAATCAAATCTTTTAGGTAAACTTTTTTTACATATGGAGCCGCATGGTACCTGATGCTAGATATGTTAACTTATAAACATCACCGCTTCAATAATACTCACTACCCTTGCCACCTGTTTGTAAAATTTTACACCTGTGTTTTAGTTCAATAAAATTATGCTGTATATAGTACAGGTAGCTGCTAAGTTTTTATGCTAGCATAATATGTGAAAAGCCCCCCCTAAGGCAAAAAGAGCCGCCTAAATAACAGTGGTTACCCCCATTGAAGGTAACCACTGTTATTGAGGCGGCTTTTTTTGCCTTAGGGGGGGCTTTTCACATATTATGCTAGCATAAAAACTTAGCAGCTACCTGTACTATATACAGCATAATTTTATTGAATGATATATGGGATTCCCATATAACGTAATGGCATATAGGATGACATTAAGCTACCCATATCTTATATAATTAGTTCTACTAGTTCACATTTAAGTTCATTCCAAACATAAAATGTATATAGACAACATGGCTTATTTCATCATTAAAGATATTTTAAAGCAAATCAATATTTCAAATTCAGTAAAAGAAAATACGGAAATTATTTTCAATTATATTCTGGAAGTGGTTAAAACAAGAAATTTGCTAGTAAAGTCTGTTCGACAAAGAATAAAATTGCTCTTAGTGAAAGCAAAACAATTGTACGATAGATCCAATCGACACCAAATGCGATTTGAAAAATATAATCAAAAGTGGCTAAATTCAAATTTTGATATTGTATGTCGAAGTGAAAGCACACAAAAGGAGAATGATAGCAGATTTGGAAGACCTCGTAAATCTTTCGAAATTATTGGCAAACGACAAAGACGGCGCAGAATCAGTGAAATAGAAAGTGATTTGGGTGAAAAATATAGTTTGGAAGAAGTGCTAGAATTTGCAAGAAAAATAGCTCGTAAAAAAAATAAGTTCGAAGTGGTATATCTGTTAGGAAGATTATTGAATCGATCATTCAACTTAAGTGAAAATCCGAGTCAAACATAGCTGATGAACGGAAAGGAGGCGTTTGGATTTTTAATTGATTATAATTTATCGAAAGATCAATACGAAGGAAGTCATCGGACAGATCCTTCACGATTTCCAACGTATAAAGAAGTGCAAAAAGCGAAAAAGTTATGTGTTCCTTCAGGTATACAAGTGAGCGAAAATAGTGTGAAAGTGAGAGTTCAATCTTTAGCAAATGTAACAGCAGAGCGGATAATAGAGATGCGAAGTGAGGTTATTGAAGAATATTTGGAACAAAAGAAGCTAAATTCGGCAAATTTGGTATTGTTGTGCAATTGGGGTATGGATGGTTCTACCGGACATTCACAGTATCACCAACAACTTTCCTAAAAAACGCTTGGCACGCAAGGTGTTTGAACTACAATCTATCAACATAGTATATGTAGATACAGTGGCACCCTCTGGATGTCCACTTCCAATAATCGTCTTAAATGAGTAATTGGTCAACATTCAACACATTTTGTAAGAAAAAACCAAGAAATTCTGACAAAAAAAACTTATGACCGCGATTTGTTCCTGGCTTCCCCACTGTGGCACAGGTGACTTAAGTAAAGTTTTAGTATTGCTGCCTCGACCGTCACTGATCAAAGATATTGCTTCCACGTAATTAACGGCATACATTATGGTAATAATCGCTTCATAAATTCCTATATATAATCTTTTGGTAACTGAAACTTGGCAGATGAACTGCTTAGCGAAGGTAAACGAAAGTGGTATAACCATTGCTTGATTTGCATCTGTCATTTCTACCTAAACACATTATTGGGGATTGAGATATATGTGCCTATGTACGCGCTTCAATGGGATTTCCACTGAAGCGATTTGCACCAAACCTGGTACATAGGTGTATGATGGTCTCGGATTTTGACATTTGATTTTTTTATTGTTTTAGAGCCCTCCAAAAGGGGGGTTCACTTACTACTCAAATTCGCGAATATTAATTTAAAAATACGAATGATTCCCGAATTGCTTGAAATTTGGTGCATAAACGTCCTCAATGAAGAACAAAGGGGGCTCCCATAAACCCTCCCCCCACCCCCACCTCCCCACCCCACCAAAAGAGAATATCCGCTTAAAACTGTAAATGACGTCTAATTTGGCTGAAAATTGCTAAACATGTTTCTTTTGGCATTTGGCAAAAATATTCAAAGCTTCATCCACCCCCGCGAGGTAAAAAGGGGAGCTCTCATACAACCTCGCATGCTGGAGAGGGGGAACGCCTTACAAACCTTTAATAATTACTAAAAAGTACAAAGCTCCATCGATTTAACTGAAATTTGTGATGTATGAAACTTTAACATTTCTTTGAAAGAATCTGAAACGTCAGCTTCTCCGGTGGGGAAGACAACGAAGCTCACATACAACCCTCCATAAAAATATCTATACTATTCACCTAAAAATATAAAACACATATCTGGCCGAAATTTAGCACACATGCTTTTTAATATTTTGCAAAAGAAACAAAAATTTCGGTCACACTGGTCCAAAAAAGAAGGGCTTCCATACAGCCACCCGTCGAAAACTATACAATAATAGTTATCCTTAATATTGCGTGTACGTTTCTTGAAACTCTCTATACAATATGTGATTAAGAATAAATTTTCCTGGTTTGGTAAATCTGTTCGTCATGAAATATTCTCTTCGGAGTAGAAACGTCGTAGAAACCAACTCCAATTTTTTCACCTAATACAATGAGTTTCAAAATTTTAGTTCTACAAGCGAGGACCAAATAGTTGTCACTTCCCATTTATCAAACACCGAAAAATTATTTAAAAAAAACATATGGCTACCAAATCAATGGAAATATGGTAAAAATGCTTCTTATTATTCATAGTGTGGCGAAGCTTCATGTTCGCAGGTGCGAAACGCATGGGGGTTTTCATAGAACCTCCTGTCTGTATTACCAAAAAATAATACGGTCATATCAATAAACCTCAGTTCGGATGAATTTGGATGAGGATGATTCTTTTTACACAAAATTTTGAAAATAAAAGATCCCATACAAGCTTTTCCCATTAGAGTATTGGAAAATATAGTCAAGCAAACCAATCATGTTTGATTTAAATGAAATGAGGCAAAGTTTTAAAAAGGTGCAGTTGGAAAAAAAATTGTACGAGGGCATACAACACCTATTTTTAATATTGAAAAAAAGTAATGGCCGAAATAACAAATATCGCCAAGTTTTACCACAACTTTATCTGTACGCCGTAACACAGTCCATTCAAGAAGTAGCAAAGTATCATATTCTCAATGCGGAAATGGAGGGATGCAACCTTATTTTATTAGAATGATCAAATAATGCTCAGGGATACATCTGTTTTTTGTTCAGTTTTTTTAACAAGTGACTTTTACTTTATGGACGGGAAAGGAATTGAGTTTCCAGAATAAAAAACCTAACAAAAATGCAAAGACGTCATCAAACAGTTCAGTTTACTGCAAATTTTCTTTATTGTACCATTTATTTAAACACTAAACTGCGCTTAGAAGCTCAACTCATTCTAACCCCATGCATGTTAAAATTTAAAAGTGTAAAATATTTGTCAACATATGGTTGTACGTAACGCTAAGCCCTTATTCAGTAAGATTCAATTTTTAAATGTGTTGAGTAGCGTTGGAAACGTGGTTGGTGTAATACATTTAAATATCGATTTCAGAGCGTAATGATTACGAACACAAAATGGAGTTTTGAAAGAGAACAGCAATACAGATGAAATATAAAAGAAAATGGAAAACTGTTTCCAGGTAGCTTCATTGACGAAATAAGAATAAGAGTTAGAAAAGTAGAAAGATTTTGAACGTCATACATGCTCAGGATGGAACAACATGCTACTTTTCCTCATTGCTATGTAAATAAATTGATATGACGGATCCAAGACAAATGATACTGGATAAAAAAGTATTTCCGAAAGAATTAAAGAGGAAAAAACTAGGCATAAAAAATAGGTTTTACTAATTTGAAGACATGCAAGATGCGAAAGATTATGAAGCGAAATGGAAGTTGTGCAACAACAAGAGAAAAAATGATTTTATAAAAAAATCCGTATTTTGATAGCTAAGATCGTTAAAAGCCTCGATATGTTATAAAAGAGTGAATGATTTGTTGAAAAAGTCAGGTACAACCAATTGGAAAGGATATGTCAAGAGGAACAGAGAGAGATGAATTGATTGAAATAGAAAACTTTAAAGACGAAGCTAGGAATAACGTTTACAGAATGAATACAACCAAATAAGAAAAAAATAATATACACATCAACAATTGAATTACACAAGCATACGTAAAAAATCGGGTTTATCAGCTAGTACGCAATAATTAGGTAAACGAATATTATAGACTTTTCGACGGCTGGCTGTATGGAAGCCCTCCTTTATTGGACTGGTGTGGCCGACATTTTTTACTCTTTTGCGAAATATTTAAAAGCATGTGTGCTAAATTTCGGCCAGATCTGTGTTTTATATTTTTAGGTGAATAATATAGATTTTTTTATGGAGGGTTGTATGTGAGCTTCCCTTTCTTCCCCACCGGAGTAGCTGACGTTTCAGATTCTTACATCACAAATTTCAGTCAAATCGATGGTTCTTTGTACTTTTTAGTAATTATTAAAGGTTTGTTAGGCGCTCCTCCCGCCCCTCCCACCCCATTCCTCACACCAGTATACGAGGTTGTATGGGCGAATTATCTCTTTGTGGGGGGGGGGGGGGGTTTATATGGGAGCATTGGGAGTTTGTTCTTAATTCAGGTGGCTGAAATTTCACTAGGATTAGTTTTAAGTACTGAAACATCTATGCGCATCTAAATCATCTATAATTTTAAGCGAATAATATTCACTTTTTGGAGGGGGGGTTGTATGGGAGACCCCATTTGTTCTTCATTGTGGATGCTGAAATGTCGCCAGTATTAGTTATGGATAATGAAACATCTATGCACCGAATTTCAGATAAATCGGGCATCATCTACAATTTGAAGCGGAAAATATTCATATTGTGAAGGGGGGTTTGTATGGGAGCCCCCTATGTTCACTATCGCTGAAATGTTGCGAGTAATAGTTTGTAGGGATGAAACGTTTATGCACCACATTTCAGTTAAATCGGGCATCATTGGTATTTATATATATAGATATATAGATATATATATATATATATATATATATATATATATATATATATATATATATATATATATATATATATATATATATATATATATATATATATATATATATATATATATTTATATGTTTGTATATATTATTGAATTTGTAAATTTGTTCGCCACAGAGGCTATACATAGACAAGTACCTCCAGATTACAATAAAAGTTAAACAATAATACCTATCGTAACAGATTATGACAGCATTTGTCAAGTGGAAAACAAGCTAATAAAATAAAAAAAATTAAATAAATAAGTCAATAAATAAGAGAGTGGTCGATTCAGGATGAGGAATGGGATGGAAAGCTAGAATCGATAGTATCATTCATTGTATTACGAAAGTTTGACAGATAAGTGTTAAAATCAAAGTGTTCATAGTTTTCATTAAAACTCCGTAAACAGCACAGAAAAGGGTCAAGTGAACCAAAGCGAGTACGACGTGTCGGAATAGCATGGAGGGAACGAGGACGCAAGGAATGACAAGGGATGTAAAGGGGAACGCGAGGCAGGAGATATGGCGCGTCAATTGTACCCAAGAGCAACCCTGCGACGAAATTTGCCTTAGCCAAACCGCGCCGGTGATCGAGTGACATTAAACTCAAAAAGCGGTAACGGAGCAGATAAGACGCATAGTTGATCTACTGCGACCTAGGAAACGTCTCATAGCCAACCTTGTGAAATAGCGCTGAACTCTTTCAATTTTCAAATTCAGAATTCCACCAGAGGGGCACCAAATTACGCAAGCATACTCAAGGGTAGATCGGACCAAACAGCAATACAATGCTCTGAGGCAAAATGGATCCGAAATAGCTTGAGTAAGACTACGGATCAGTCCCATAGCTTTATTCGCGCGGCTGACCACCGAAGTTATATGCTCGTTAAAGGTTGATTTATTATCCAAAATTACACCTAGGTCCTTAAACGAGTCAACACGACTTAGAACCATCAAGTTGACTGAGTAATTAAAAATTTGGGTCTTCTTAGTTGATCTCGAAAAAGACAACACAACACATTTTTCAACACAAAGCAATAGAAAATTCGCTGAGCACCACCTGGTAAAGGAATCAAGGCAGTTTTGAAGGATTACACAGTCGTTAATGTCAGAAACAGGTTGGAAAATTTTTAGATCGTCAGCAAAAAGTAAATGACCGGAGTCAGGTAGAACAGTACAAACATCATTGATAAATAATAAAAAAAATAGTGGAGACAAAACACTCCCTTGAGGCACACCGGACGGACAACGGAATTCTTTCGACAGGACAGAAACAAGCTTGACTTGACATGAACGAAAACAAAGAAACGACTTTAGCCATGGAACCAGCTGAGTCGAAAAACCTAATTTCAGGAGTTTTGCTAGGAGTAACGAATGTGGAACTGTATCAAAAGCTGCCTTGAAATCAGTGAATATCGCATCCACTTGCAATCTTTGATCCAAACAAGTAAGCGTGGAGGACACGAATTGCATAAGATTAGTGACAGTAGATCTATTTGGCATAAAGCATTTCGGCATAAATTTTTTGAGGAACTGATCCACGAATCCACTCTACAAACTATCGCTGAATGAATCACCATTTCCATAACCTTACTGCCAGGACTACCAATAGGAACACCACGGTAGTTAGTAATATTTGAACGCTCTCCTTTTTTAAACATGGGTATAAGATAACAACGACACCAAACAGCAGGAAACACTCCCGAAGTTAAAGAGCGTTTAAACAAGCATGCAAGCGGTGCGGAAAGGGCAGCTCGACAGCGAATAAGCACTGATGAAGGAATGCCATCTGGCCCAGATGAAAAAGATAACTTCAGACCAGCCAGTGCTTTCTCTACGAGCTCCTCAAGATAGGTACAGAAACAACATTTACAACATTCTCCGGTGTGTAGGCCAGACCTGGTTCTAGGCATGATTTGCCCGCACAAGGCTCGACGAATACCCTCGAAAAATGGTCCACAAAAAGAGATCAGATGTCTACAAGACCCACAGCATTAGATCTATTCAAAAACATTTCATTCGGCAAAGCATTAGAACGCCGTCGAGAATCAACGAAACGCCAGAAAGATCGGAACGAACGAATCGGGATTGGAACGGAAACGGAACTGTAGTCTTCTGATGTAGCCTTTACAACGAACTCTATTAACAATTCGATAAGCAGATGAAGCATATTTGAAAACGCGCTTGTTGTAGCTCTAACGTTGTCGCAGCGCAATTTACGAAGCAATCGATTGGACCAAGGAGGTTTGGGAGGGGAATATGATATTGGTGAGCAGAAATTAAGGGAGGATATTAAAATATCGTAGAATTCAGCTACAGCCACGTCAACTGATGGAGAGGAATCAATAAATGACCAATCAATTTTATGCAACATTACATTTAAGCTATCATAATCTGCTATACAATAATTGACACGACAATCAACACTATCTTCAGGTTTAGCTTTAATATAAGTGGATTTAGTCGTCAAAGTGATGTCTAGCGGTGGGTGATGGGAGTCAATAGCGACTAATGGCATACACGCAGGCAAGATTAGACACGATGTATCGTTGCACGATTTAACTAGCACGAGGTCCAGAATTCTACTACTGGCGTTGTGGAGATGATTGTATTGACGAAGTTCAAAGAGATCCATCATCTCTAGCAGCAAAGCACTCGTCGAAGATGACGAAATGGTATTTCAAAATTGCTTATCATCTTCTGATTCATACGGTAACCAGGTAATAGAGGGTTGATTCTAATCACCCAGAAGAATTAATTTGTCATCGCGTGCTATTCTTCGTGAAATATCGCTTAGGCTGTCCGACAGTTGCTCGTATGTCGATGGGTCAGCCGATAAGTACGGCGGAATGTAAATGACGCCAATAAATAAACGAAAAGAAAACAAACTTACACAGACCCATATGAGTTCTAGGGAGCATGACTTAAATGATACATCCACTGACGGAATATTGGAAGCGCACGCAATAAGAACCCCGCCACCCTTCTGCCGAGTACTATTCGTTGTCGTACGATCACAACGATACACATTATAATCGTCGGAATCGAACAACATTTCCGATGGTATACAAGAGTCAAGGCAGGTCTTCGTCAAGGCGATAATATCCCAGTTCGACTTAGATACCGCCACACGAAACTCCGAGCATTTCGTCCGCAGGCCACGCACATTTTGGTACAACATATTGAACTCGCGTGCTAAAGGATCCAAGCCTGGCACGCATTGCGGTTGAATTAGTGCAGCTCCGGACTAGTGAGATGAGTAAATTCGCGAAAAGATATGGACGACACGGTGAAAAGTACACGGTGCTAGTGCCTTCGCTCGCGATGTGTTTGGTACGCCAACTTTGAAAGAAACAAAGCTATACGCACTTGGCAACGTATCTCTTTTAATTAGTAAGCGTACAATCACCTCATCGGGCCGAAGTTTTTGCACCATAATAGATATTTGGCCTTCGGTCACTGTAGGTGCCAGCCTCGTGAAAAATATCCATTAGCGAGGCTCGGACATAGGGTCGGGTTCAATAAATTCCAGATCAGTAGTAGTGTCCGTGCCGTGATATAGTGGTGGCTTGAATTGCTCAGACGGAGGCGTCGTTGGCTGTGACAATGTATAATCCTTGTGCGTTGG
>NC_071293.1:14462878-14474451 GCF_943737925.1 Anopheles nili | reverse complement strand
AACCGTTTCACAATCCTGTACGAACCACGCAACTCAACGACTTACTGCCACGTTAGCTTCGTCGGTGCACTCTAGTCCAGTCAGTAGGCCTCCTCTCACTGAATTCCGCTCTAGCCTTGGAGTTAGTAACGGATTAAACGGCTCAAAACACCTCTCAGTGTATTACCAAAATGTGTGTGGTTTGCGATCGAAAACCTCTGAGTTCTTCTTGAGCTCCACCTGCGCTGACTACGACATAATTATTCTGACTGAAACATGGCTAGATGACAACATTCCTTCACCGCTGCTTTTCGATGTCAGCCAATACACTGTTTTCCGTACGGATCGGTCTACCTCAAACAGCAAAAAATCTCGGGGCGGAGGTGTCCTTATCGCAGTGGCTTCGAGGCTTGACGCCTTCCGTTGCTCTGATCCGTCTCCTCTCACGGAGAGTCTCTGGGTGCGCGTGAAAACACTTCATCAAGACATAATGATAGGTGCTATCTACGTGCCGTCGGATCACTCTAATGATCTGGCAACAATTAACTCCATCTGCTCCGAGCTTCGCGAAGTAAGAGAGCGATCATCTCTCGTTCCGTTTGTTCTCATGGGTGACTTCAATCAACCTAACATACGCTGGACTCCTACACCTGGTTCTTTTCTTGCTCTGGACCTTGCCAGTTCACGGTTTTCTCCTGCCTGCACTATGCTGTTCGACGAATTGCAGTTCTCCGGTTTGACACAGCTAAACTCCACTGTGAATGGGCATGGCACCCTGTTGGACCTTGTCTACGTGTGCGATCTGTTCATCGATTACCCGTTATCAATTGAGAGCAGCTTGGATCCGCTAATCGGGATTGATAATTATCATCCTGCTTTGGTGCTTAAGGCTGTTTTGCCAAATGCTTCCGGTGAGTGTACGCGAGCATCTGCCTCTGCTTTACCGCAGCGCCGTTGGAACTTCCGTCGTGCTGATTTTGCTGGTCTAACGTCAGCTTTATTGTATGCTGACTGAAATGAAATCATGTCTGATGCAGACCTCAACGTGAATGTTGATTCCTTTACCCTTACTGTTGTGGACCTCTTCGATGAGTATGTTCCCCAGTTTCGTGCTCCAAAGAAACCTCGTTGGGCGACCACTGCTCTCCGCCGAATAAAAAGGTACAAATCTACTTTCTACAAAAGATTCCGTCGAAACAACTGCGAACGGAACCGTTTAGCTTTTCTTGAGGCGGCTCGATTCTACAAAAATGAGAACAGGCGAGCTTATAAACGGTATACCTCTAGCTTTGAAGTTGGATTCAGAAAAAATCCCAAATCATTTTGGAAGTTTATTAAAAACAAACGAGGAGCTGGCAGTGGAGGCAAACGTGGCGGATTACCTTCTTCTATGAGCTTCAATGGCTCAGTGGTTTCCGGTGAACATAATATCTGCGATGCATTCGCAGCTCACTTTGCTTCAATGTACTCAAATGGTAGGCTGGACCAAAACAGTCTTCTCAGTCAGTCCAGGCTTCTGCCCTGGAGCCCATTTGCGAAGAAGTCTTCTTGTCCATACCGGTGTTCTCCGAAGAGCAGGTCTGCATGGCTATTGACGACTTGAAACTTTCCTACGCGTTTGGGCCTGACTACATTCCCAGCGCTAGAATCATAAACTGCAAGGAAGCTCTGATTCCAGTCTTGACGTCGCTATTCAACAAATCCTTGCAGTTGGAATGTTTCCCCAGCCGGTGGAAATCGTCTTGGATGTTTCCGATATTCAAGAAAGGGGACCAAAGCTTATGTTCAAACTACCGCGGAATCTCCATGCTGTGCTCCTGTAGCAAATTGTTCGAGCTCTTGGTTGCAAGATACTTCATGCATGGATTCAAGCACTCTCTAAGTACTGACCAGCATGGATTCATGCCAAACCGCTCAATCGAGACAAATCTAGTAAGCTTTTTGAGCCACTGCTACGCCTTCTTGGACCAAGGCATGCAGGTTGACGCCATTTACACCGACTTTCATTCAGCTTTCGACTCGGTCAAACACGCTCTACTCCTAGCCAAGATGACTAAATATGGAGTAAACGTTGAGCTGGTGCGGTGGCTCAAGAGCTTTCTGACCGATAGGCGCATTCTAGTCAATATTGGTGATGCCTTCTCGTCTCCATTCTCAAACGCATCTGGAGTACCGCAGGGCAGCATACTGGGACCTTTCCTGTTTACGTTATTCATCAATGACATCACGTTATGGATTCCTGGCGCATCGAAGCTGCTGTATGCTGACGACTTGAAAATTTTCTCGCATGTGCAAGGACTTGACGACTGTCAGAGGCTACAACTGTGTCTTGACCGGCTTAATTCGTGGTGTGCGACTAATTAATTATCCATTAATGTGAACAAGTGTTGTGTTGTGTCTTTCTCAAGGAAAAAGTCTCACGTTTCGTTTAACTACTCACTGTCAGGGTCCTCAATTCCTCGTGCTGTCCAAGTTAGAGATCTCAGTGTTTTACTTGACCAGAAGCTAGTTTTAACGAACCACTTTGACTATATTGTCTCAAAAGCTCTTCGTCCTCTAGGCTTCATATTGAGAGTCTCCAAAGAGCTCTCAAATAACCCATTTACGTTCAAAAGCCTATACTGCTCTATCGTGAGACTCATTTTAGAATTTGCTTGTGTTGTGTGGTCTCCCATTCACCAACAATAAACAATAACAAAAAAACTAAGACATTGCCTCAACAATTTTACGTGCAAACTTACCTATATTACACCGCACGCACGTCCTTCTGCCGGGAACACCACATTCACACTGACCCTTGCACACTGAAATGTCCTCTTGCTATCTCTTTCACTCCATATGCTGTTTTGCTTGCACATTTGCTAAGTTCACTTCGCCGGCGCATCGGCTGGACTTAAAATTTGGAGAAACGCGCACACAAACCCAAAATCGCTGCTGGCAGCCGCACACATGCAAACACACAAGGATACGAAGGTGCAAAGCGGAGAAATTTAGCACCCTTCGTGCTCTTGGCGGGGAAGTAGCACCCAATAATCGCTCAAGCTGGTGAGGTGCAGGTAGAAAATCATCTTTTTCTCTTTTCCGCTACCGCAGCGCTTTGGCATTTATCTCCTAGAAAGTAGAATCTTTGGGGTCTCCGGCTTTAGGCGGGTGTATGCCTCGTACACTGTCGTAGTCTACTCACAAATTCCGACAAAAAATCTTCTGTACAGACCCGGAACAATCCCTATTCGGGCGACATTGGTTCGTTCGGGTTTCTTGGTTTGTTCAGTTTGTTCTCAGATTTTCATTGGTCTCTTCCCTTCTCGAAAGAGAGCGCAATTTAAGAGTCCGAAAATCGCAGGCGCTTACCCAGGTGACTTTTTGACGAAGATTTGCGGTAGCCAGAAATAGAAAAAACCTCTAACTGCTTTTCGCTTTCACAGCGCTAGCCGAGCTGGAAAGCGAGCATGTGTTGAGCATAAATCATTGCTCGACCCGTTTTGGTTTGCATGTGTGCAACAGCGCAGGCTGTTTTGTCAAAGTGTGGGCGTACTTCCACATTCGGCGGTTAAATGACGCGTCAGCGAAGGCGACTTAGAGAATTTTCAGTCCAAACCGACCACCGCAGTGTGAAAGTGTTGTTTTTGAGAACTTGTCGTTTCTGGGTTTAGCTACACAGGTAAGCTAATAAGCATATTTGTTAAACATCCCTAGTAACACTGCGGAAGCCCAACTCCATATAAAAAACGGCGTTCACCCGAGTTAGGCAAAAAATGTATGACCGGCTGCATGAAACGTTCATTCCGGCTTTAAAGTTCTTAAGGCCAACGAGGTTGGCCGTTCATTTGTCATCTAAATTCACCCCTTAGGTTTTGAAATTCTTAATATCGATGAGTTTTCCGTTCATTTACCATCCAACTTACCATCCAACAACCAAAACGGTCACCCTTTCTTCAAGTGTGAGTAAAAATGCCACATTCACGCGCGCACACTTTTAAGCATCGCGGTGATCCAGCTTCTCGTCCTGCTCACTCCTTCACCTTCTTCTTCTAACATACAACTTCTGCGCTACACATCAAATCAAACTGCACCTATATGATAGGAAAAATCATCGTTAAAAAATTTCTGGATATCAATTTTTCTTTTCTGAAGCAAACATATTCGTTATTTCTGCACTTCATTGGCTCGATGCATTGTTAAAAAAATTTATTATGTAGTTTTCTCTACTAAATTTTTTTGCTGAGAGAAAAAAATAAAACACAACAACAAGAACTTGACGACCGAGCGTGCTAAGTTTGCATGGATGAAACAAACAAAGTAAGGATCCTGACGACTGCTCTCCAAGAGCGTCGATGAGCGAGCAATACAGCGTCGTCCGTACTCAGTTTATTTTCCAATGATATTTTTCATGAAGATGAACAATTGTGTTCATCGTTAATATCGAGGGAATTGACTCCTCGATATTACCCTCGATATTGCCATCGATATTAAAAATTTATTCATTTAAAATGAATAAAATGTTCACTCCGCGATGCTAGGGATATGATTGCATCTTTTAATCCTTGTTATTTGATTATATGTTGGCTTCTACGCGGTGAGACGAAAAAATCAACAGCATTTATTCGCCGCATATGCTGTTTAAGAAGACTACCAAAGATGGATTTTGATGCATACCGCCAATTCAAATGCCGCTGAACGATATCAACAAATCCTGATCTACAGCTTTGCTACCGTGCTTCCTAGCAAATTTGAAGCCTTCTTAATGACGCCGCCGTTGCATTCAAGCGATTCAGTGGAAGAACCCTACGTGTGTAAACCATACAGGTAGAAAATGAATAAACGTAAACAATACGCATATACTTAAAATTTTATGTGTTTGACTTAAGGAGATAGATAGAGTGCGATGATCAGCGCGCCTGGTCGTTCGCGCCTGGTCACTAGAATGCGGGGAAGGGCGATTGAAAGAAAAACCACCACAATAGAAAAAAACGTACCGAAAGCAACCCGAAAAATCACGAAGGCGCTCGTGTTTCTCGATCGCGCGGTTGAGCAAAAGTCGCCTGCTCGACCGATGCTCGACCGCTGCTACGGCTACTAGGATGCTGCGATGGGTACGGCTGCGCTCTCTGTCAGAACAAACGCGCAGACGAGGGGACGTACACACTAATAAATTTCATTTTATTGTCTTCATGAATTTCGCTTGCTCTTATTACAAACGTGTTGGTCCTATTGTCAGGAATAATTCACATTAACTCACGACGAACGCTCCCAAAACGCTCCTTTTTTACGAATTTGTCGACAAATTGTAAGCCTCGGCCGGAAACGCTCGTTGGTGCTTTTTTCCTTTCCGTTTTCATTTCTCATTTCTGAATTTCATGTTCTTTCAAGATAGAGAGAACGCAAGCCGCGAGCGCAATTTCTCTCGCGCTTACAGCTGCGCTCTCTTTCAAAACAAACGCGTAGACAATGGAACGTACAAAAGAGAATACAATACATGTCATTGTTTTCTTGCATTTTGCATCGTGTTTTGTTTGCGGTGCTGTCTTTCACCTGCATCTACGGGGAATAAACGCCTTCATCGTCCAATAGCACTGTTTGCTTGCATAGTCCAATAGCATGTAGCTCATGTCTATCAGCAGTATTTCCAGCGGTGAAATGCTGTGACATAGTTTCCTCGTCAAACAGGAGCAAACATGAAACAAGATAATGAAAGTATAGAAAACAGTTCAAACTCCAACTGCGATGATTTTTAACCAACCTTAACGGTAATGCTTGGAAAACGACCTTTCGCCAGGAATAGCACTGGACTACTGGCAGTTAGCGTTTTCTCTTGAACTTACCCGTACTCTTCACCGGTTGATTTGGTCCACAAATTTGCTAAGTCCTCTTCGCCGGCGTTTCAGCCAAGTTGGCCGGACGCGCGCACTGTAACAAAATTACCTTGCGCTGCTGCACACATTCAAAGAAACAGGGAAACGACGGTGCAAACCAGGGAATTCGAGCGTCGTTCGCTCGCTCGGCACATACATGTAAGGAAATCACGTGAAACAGGTAGTAAAAGAAAAAGAGATTCGAGCTTCGGGCCCTTGGTGGCTCGGATTTGTCGGCAAGGTAGTGTGCCGTTCGATGATATTGATGTCATCCGCGAGGCAGAGGAATCAGAGGTAGCGGGTGATATTCGTGCATTGGATGTCAAAGCCCGCGCTTCTCATAACACCTTCCAGAGCGATGTTGAATATGAGACAGGAGAGCCCGTCACCTTGCGTCAGACTCCGGTGAGATTCGAACGGATCCGACAGCATGTTCGACACCCTCACCTTGCACAGCACCCCATCCATCGTGGACCTCAACACGTGTACCAGCTTCCCAGGGAAACCGTACTGCTGCATGGTGTTCCATAGCTCAATCCGATCTATGGTATCGTAGGCCGCCTTGAAGTCGATGAATAGGTGGTGCGTAGGGATCTGGTGCTCTCGGCATTTCTGGAGGATCTGCCGTAGAATGAAGATCTGGTCGGTGGTGGATTTGCCTCCAACAAACCCAGCTTAGTAGCTTCCGACGAAATCTTTAGTAAGGGGTGCGAGTCTGCAGAAGAGTATCTGGGATAGGATTTTGTAGGCAGCATTAAGTACTGTGATGGCTCGAAAGTTAACACAGTCCATTCTGTCATCCTTCTTTTACACTGGGTGGATGACACCCAGCTTCCAGTTCTCTGGTATCCTTTCCTGCTCCCAGATTTTCCCAATTAGCTGGTTCATATTGACGCAAGCACTAACGAACCCACCTTGAGTAGTTCTGCCACCAGACCATCGCTGCCAGCTGCTTTGTTATGTTTCAGCTGCTTGATGGTACTAATAACTTCATCCAAGGATGGTGGGAGCACATCGTCATCTGTCTCCAGGCTAATGTGCTGCTCGATTCTGCTTGCACTGCTGTTGGACTCCCCTAATTCCGCTCCGTTCAGGTGCCCGTTGAAGAAGCACATCCACCTTTCGATCACCTCTCGCTCGTCCGTAAGAATGTTGCCCTCCTCGTCTCGACACATTGCGACGTTAGGCGTAAAGCTGCCTTGGGTCTTCTTCAACATCTTATAGAACTGGCGAGATTTCCCCGACTGAGATAGCTGCTCCATGAGTTGTTCGTCGGACTCCTCGAAGCGACGCTTTTTGTTCTCGAAGATCCGGGTTTGCTGCGTTCGCAGTCGTTTGTAGTGTTCCACGTTCTGACGGGTTTCGCGCTGTAGCATTCGGGCGCGCGCTGCGTTCTTCTCGGATAGTGCCCGCCTGCACTCGTCATCGAACCACTCCTTCTTCTGGCCTCGTGGCTTATAACCTAGTGTCTGCTCGGCTGTGCTACTGATTGCTCGCTCCACCATACGCCAGTGGGCGTCGAGGGACAATGTGGTGGTCGCGTTACTGTCCGGTAGTGCTTCCCCAAGCGCTGACGCGTAGCCATCGGCAACAGAGGGTGTTAGCAACAGATCCGTGTTTAGGCATGGGGTATTCCGGTGACGCAGTGTGTTGGCAGCGCAGAGCTTCTGCCGTAGCTTCACCATGACCAGGAAGTGGTCCGAGTCGACGTTTGCGCCCCTGTACGTTCATACATCGATGATGTCCGAGAAGTTCCTTCCGCCTATTATAACGTGGTCTATTTGAGAATACGTCTGTTGTGTGACCTCTAGGTGTAGCTGAATCGAGGTTTGAGCTGAAAGAAGGTGCTACGGATGTTCATGTGTCTCGAGGAAGCGAAGTTAATGAGCCGGAGGCCGTTGTCGTTGGTCAGCTGGTGGACACTAAAGCTTCCAATCGTTAGTTTATAGGTCTCCTCTCGCTCGACCTGAGCATTAAGGGCCCCGATGACGATCTTTATATCGTGTTGTGGGCAGCGATCGTACTCCCTCTCCAGCTGCGTATAAAAAGCGTCCTTGTCGTCATCGCTGCTCCCAAGGTGCGGGCTGTGCACATTAATTATACTCAGGTTGAAGAAACGTTCACGTATCCTCAACCTGCACATCCTGTCATTGATTGGCCACCATCCGATCACACGTTTTCTCATAGCACCCATAACAAGGAACGCCGTACCGAACTCGTGCTTGTCTCCACCACTCTGGTAGATCATGCAATTGCTATTGTACCGGCGCTCCGAGACTCCCATCCAGCGGACCTCTTGAAGTGCTACTTTGTCGAAGCCGCGGGCTCTCACTTCCTCTGCGAGAATTTTGGTACTCCCGGGAGAGGTAAGAGACCTGCAGTTCCATGTACCGAGTTTCCAATCGTAATCCTTTTTCCGTTGCGGGGGTCTGGCATGATTGGTCCATATCGGGTTTACTACTTGGTGACTGTTCGTTGCAATAGTACAGGGGGTGGCATGCAAGGCCTCTCCCTCCGCCGCCTATCTCGTCGGTGGAACAACGATTCCTAGCTGTTTTATGTCTCATAGGATGCCAAGACAAAGTGAACAGCCGCCCTCGACATGGTGAACAGACGCTTGTTCGAGCCACTCCTAACCTGGAGAACAGACGCTTGGGAATGAACTACTAGCAAGCAGCAGTCCAAATGCCGCTCTGAATTCAGCCTTGGCGCTCATCCGCCGAAAGGGGGTGGATTTCCCCGTGTAATCAAGCTTGGATATTTAGACGATAAGTTACCGTTCTGTACGTCGCGGACGTATTGAGTAGGAGTTTGGAAGGAGATACTTCAACAGAATTCAGGAGAAGTCAAATCCAACCCTTTACAAAACGCACAGAATGAAAGATGCGTTTCTCCAAAATGCCATGATTCTACAATATGAAACGAAGAGATACAATTGTATTTGTTAGTACATTGATATCAATATTTGACTGTTTGGCTAGCCGTATCAGATTGGGTAAGATCGTATAATCGCCAACAACCTCTCGGTACACCAAATTTTTAATTTTGCCAACGTCCTGATTCTCGCTCTCCGAGTTCACATTAAGTATTGCCACATTCCGTCGCCAGGTCACACGAGGCAATGCGACATACAACTTTCCGAGCGCAAAAACGATATTAGGTAAATACAGTCCTAGGTGGTGTAATGACTGCCCTTGCGATTTATTGATTGTCATCGCAAAACACACCTGTACCGGAAACTGTTTACAAGGTATCTGAAAGGGAAATCCCGAATCATTGCTGTCACTGTAAATTCGTTGCAACAACACGTTGTCTCTTTGTCGTTTGCCGGTTAGAATGCATGCGTGGATGCAGTTTTTCTTTAGCGTGACAATCTTCAACCGTGTCCCATTACAAAGACCTCGTTTCGTGTTGAGGTTTCGTAGGGGCAATACCGAGGCATAGTGCTTCAACCGAAGTCGACGCAACGGAATACCACTCATGTTGAGTGAATTCAGGTACTCGGATGGCAATTGCAGGTGCTCGTGCTCTTCTGGATTCACCAGAGTATCGACCGACAGGAACTTCTGCTCGACTTCGGGGAGGCATTTCGGTACCGTGTTGTTAATGGCAGTAACATCCATGTTTAATGACGACAATATGGCTCTATCAGTAAAAAATCTGGGTTCTGATAGTACTGCTCGATATCAGAATAAATTTTTCTGATGAGTATTCGCACATCTGTCTCGTGGTTGGCTGACCGGGGTAGCATTATGTTGTGCGGTATCTTAGCAAAAGATGATTCCAATCCCGGAGTAGCGAAATTCCTTCGCCTATACAAAGTAGAAACTCGGAAAAGTTTTTCAAACCGGTGTCCTCTTGTACGCTCGGAGTTGTTCGAACTCGAAAATTTTTGCGTAGACGTCTGACACTGATCTCACAGTGGACTCTGCTTGATGCATTGATCAATTATCTGAGCATCAGTACCCTTCGGTACAATTGGAAGGATCTGGCGGAAATCACCGTAGTATCAGCTTGCCGACAAAAGGCCAACGTATGCCGACTAGATCCTGGAGCACCCGATCGACGGCCTCGAGAGCGTAGCAGCTGCTCACGGAAGCCTCGTCCCACACGATCAAGGACATCTGACGAATGAGCTCTGCTAGATGCGATTGGACTGGGATAGTACACGGAGAATGTTCATCCAATGCCAATGGTAACTTGAACGTTGAATTTAACGTCCTACCTCCACTCAATAGCAACGCTGCGGTAGCGAGAGCAATTTTTGATTGCTAGCGTGGGTAGGCTAGATTTTTTTTTGTATCGGAAATGACTTTCCGGTGCCACCCGGTCCGTCGAGGAAGAAGAAGTTATTGGAAAGATCTGCAAAATCGTCTACTGTCGTTGTGATTGTGTTATACACTGAACGCTGTTCTTCATTCAGCATAGGCACAGTCGAAAGCGTTTCTTCTAGAGCATTCAAGCTATAGGATCGCTCAGAATCGATTAGTGGATTGGTGTTAGCATCATCAAGCAGACGTTCTCGAATGAGCGCGAAGTCTCCAAGCTGTGGCATATCAAGGAACGTTGAAAGATTTTTCGATGGTGTTGTCTCGCGCAGATAATTGTCAATAATCTGTAATGTTTGAAGCTGTTCCACGTCCCGCAAAATCTGATTTTGGTCAGATTCTTCCTCAGTGTAACGCTTCGTGTATTTTTATTATGCACGAATTCGTTGCATAAATTGCGCACTGCTGAATAGCTGAAGTAGTGTCTGTGGTGGCTCACCAAATGATGGGAGTGAAATTTGCCTACTGTTGCTACAAAGTGAGGGTGTTTCCCCTGGCCATTTTAATGCTGCACAATAGCAACACGGTTGTCGCGGGGTCAAACGATGTCTTTCGGGCCGATCATGAAGGTCCTCATCGTGGTATCCGAGTGCTGCCTTCAACATTCGTCCACCAAAACGCTTCATGACCCAGCGTCGCTATTCTGCTACGTGCTCCCGACGATGACGAAGAGAAGAATGATCAGTAGAAGTAACGACACTCAAAGTTTCCGATCTTTGCAATGCAGTATGTATGTTGGAAGTTGCAATGCAGCGGCAACATCCTGCTGTTGAAGAGCGTTGTGGGTCACCGGTGCGTTCAAAGCTCGCTCCGGCTTTAAAGAGCACTCCAACGAAGTACTGTCTCGATCGATTTGCATACCTAGCAGAAATTTTCGCTACCAAATCCGGCGCTCCATGTTGTCCGCATCGCGTAGTGTCGGTGTCAAAATCGGTAGTAATCATCATCAACCTTTGAATTTTTGTAAGCAGAAATGTTGTTAAACCAATAACATCATCATCTATTAACTTACCGCTGTATTTAAAACTTGGATTACACTTTTTTGACGTTTTATTTCATTGCACTAATATCTCACCTAAGATACTTTAGAACAAGTAGTGATTGACAGTAGCCGCTTTTTTGAAGAAAACCCGCTGTTTTGTCATATAACGGGAAAAGGCTCGGAAGACGTGAGTATCTGAGACTACATCCACCACTGTGTCAGTAGTGTAGACAAAAATGATTTTTTGTTTGGGCGCAAATCTTTTAATATGTATTAGTAATGCGTGAGTTTACGAACTATCACTTCGCATTGTTAGGAAGTTAAGAGAGACGAAAGCTTCCTTCTTCTAAGACGATAAGGCAGAGAGTGTCGTCTTTTAGTTTTATTCTGGTTTAGTTTTGTGTTATAAAGGGATCGGGTGATGAAAGGAAG
>NC_071293.1:14435378-14457878 GCF_943737925.1 Anopheles nili | reverse complement strand
AGAAGCATTTGTAACATGTTTCTATCGAATTGAAAGCCATATGAATTAAAAAAAATAAATGCCTAAAAGTAATGGCTACATAGTTTACGCGTTATGAAAACTATTGGTGAGTAATACTATTAACACCCGGATCTATGGGAATCCAGTCAGACCCGTGGATGCTTTCGACTCGAGCCGTTGGTGTAACGAGTTCGAGTCTACGACGATCCAGCTTCCTTGTACCTACCAGAATCGTTCACCTACTGTTGGACTACGGGTTTGCTAAAGAATGGTTCCGTCTCAGTAGATGCGGGTCAACCTGCACATCACTTATGCACACGCCAGTAAATGATTTGAAAGCACAAATTTTCTTATGCCTTGGATTAGCTGGCTAAACAATAAATTTCAAAATGTGAACCTTTTCGACGGATCCGAGTTCTGTTGGGATACGTGTTTGATGTTTCTTGATAAATTTTGCGATCGACGAACATGACGTACATATCAATTCCTTTGCGAGACCTTCCAATAATGCATAACAGTAACCCACTATTAGTCAAACAACATCACCTTTCTTGACCGTACCGAAAGCTTTCATTTATTTCAATAACTGAGAGCAACAAACGAATAGTTGATGACAAGTATTGAAAATTTCAAGAAAAATGGAGTTTAAAATTGTTTTTTGCAAAATATGGGGACAAAAGCGTTTTGTATGATTTGAACAAAACATTGTCTGTGATGAAGGATTACAACCTTCGTCGTCATTATTAAACCAATTTATAAAGTCAGTTGAAGGGAAAGGAACGCACAGAACGGTTTTCCGAGCTACACCACCAAATTTCATCTCAAAAGCCATCGATTACCAAATTATCTACTGACAACGAATCTGTGACTAACGCAAGTTACAAAATTGCATAAATCTTGGCTAAAAGACGTTAACCGTTTACTGATGGAAAACTAGATAAAGAGATTCTCAAATTTGTCTTTGAGAGCTAATACCATTGCACGTTGTGTTTAAGATATCCGTAAAAACATCGTAGACCAAGAGAAATCAAGTGCAAAAGCTTCCGATATTTTTCAATTGCAATTGACGAATCGTTGGACATTTCATCAGCCTAGAAGCTTCTTGCGTTCACCAGAGGAGTGGATGAAAACCTGAATGTATTACAAAAATTGACTGTTATGCGAAGCATCTCTGGTACTGTTACCAAGGAAGATATTTTCACCAAGCTATGGTTCAAAAATTTTCGGAATACAATTTAAACTGGAGTATATTTAGTTGTTCAACTGTTAATAGAGGAGCAATTATGAGTGGTGTTAAAAAAGAATTAGTTGGGCTAGTGAAATATGAGTGAAAAAAAAATGTTAATCAACCTATGTTCGCCCATTGTATGATTCAAGAGCAAGCGTTGAGCGCTAAATATTCAAATATGAACTGTGTACTTCATCCCATAGTTAAAATACCGAATTTCATTAGATCACACGGTCTAAATCATAGACAGTTTAGAAGTTTGGCTGCAATGAATAAGATTATGCAGATTTGCGTTATTACACAGCAGTAAGACGATTAAATTGTGGAAAACTTCTAACAAGAATACTTGAAGAAGAAAGGATGTTACGGAATTTTTAGAAACAAAAGGCACACCAAACCGTTGCTACCGTTGATGAAAACTGGCTATTTAAAATGGTATTTGCTGAATCAAGGTATCGGTATTTTTGATTCTTAAACTACAAGGACAGGAAAATCATTTTTCTGTCTTTTTCTTCTTCTTCTTTATTGGCTCGATCTCAATTGAGCACGACTTAACGACATGGCCTACCATACTTTGCTTAGCCAAGGCTTTCATGACTTTTTTTTATTACTCGTATCCAGCTACGACCTCAGTCCTGCGTACGGCTAAAAGACCGAAACTCATAAATCAATCATTTTAATACCAGAATATAACTTTTATCATGGTAAGTGGGCATTTTCTCTCATCAATTTTTAATCAAAAGAAATCAAAAGAAATTTAATAGTGCCCGAGCACTGGACAAAACAATTATTATCAATATAGTGACGGCCTGGTCGTATTGTTCTTAAACTACGTTATTCATAATACAAAATATAATACATAATACAAAATTCATTCCACAGTCAACAATTCCGAATTTTCGATTTCCAAAATCCCATTTTTACAAATTCCATGGCTGGTGGGCATTTCCTCCCATCAACCGTACGGATTGCACCTTAACCCGGGTGGGCTCGGTTAGTGTATCTATGCTATTCTGTTTGAGTAGCAGAGGACTGCAATCCAATCCAATTTACCTTCCTTTCCTTCTTTTCTTTTCTTCTCCTTTTTTCTTTTCCTTTTCGTCGATCTGCGCTGTGACACCCTGTTCACACTCATTCATTCATCCATTCATACATGTTCTACTATTCTTAACGATGTACAGACATTTAAGTACGTGGACAGTTCGGTAATAGTAATGTCGTGATGAGAATGTGAGGAGGAAGGCGGGAGTTTCTGGGTTGGAAAATTTGAGGAAATTCAGGATATAGGGCGGTAGGGAATCAGATGACCAAGCCAATGGCCTAAACAAACCGATGGATTGCTATTAGATAGCTCCTATCGTTTTGCGCCAGCAGGTCTCGAAAGGGGATTTCCGGGAGCCTTGGAATAGCCTCAATTGCGCGTAATAAAGCTGACCTCACGGCATCGTACTCCACGCATGCCCATAGAAGATGGTCGATGTCATGATTGCCGACGCCGCAGTCACACACTTTGGAGCTGGCCAGCCCTATACAACGTAGATATGCCCCCAGAGCGAAATGGTGCTTAGGAGAGATTGAGTAGAGGTACCTCCCTAACTCATCCGTATCCCACAGGGTCTGCCACCGTGCCATGCAGAGATCCCTCGGAGCCCGCATAAATTTGTAGGGTAGGATCGGTCTGTCAAAAATGGCGCCTTCGAGCACCCCCCTTATGGCTAATATATCTGCCTTCTCATTGCCGGGTATTCCACAATGTGAAGGGATACAAAAGAGCGATATTCTGAAAGATTTTTCAAACAAGATCCCTAGGGCATTTAGTATCCTTTGAAGAAAAGTGTCGGGACTCTTAAGCGCACTCACGGATTTAAATGCTTCTAGCGCGCTAAGGCTCTCCGAAAATATGCGGTATTCATCTGGGGCGCTCGCACTTATCAACAGTAAGACATGAAGGATTGCAGCGAGCTCTGCATTATAGATTGAGCATGGCTGGCGAAGTTTGCGAAATGCCTCTGTGTTGGCATTATATACGCCTTAGCCAATGCCCTGTTCGGAAAGGGATCCGTCAGTAAAAAATTGGTTATTCGTAGGTTGGCCATACTTTTCCACAAAAATGCTGGGAAAAGTCGTCCTGCGCAGATTATCAGGAATAGCCTTGGTTTTCTCACTCAACGAGGTGTCTATAGCAAAAAGGGAACTGTAGGACTCTGGTAAAGTGGCACGACCTATAGATGGCGGAACGCTAGGTAGCACATAGAAAAAGGTAAAATTTTAAAATACTTTTAGACTTTTACATTCAGATCTAGTCTCTTGTAGCGATTGAAAATTTTCGATTATGAGGGGATTTTGTACTGAACCACGTATCAGAAGGCGAAGCGCCAGCATTTCAAAACGCAGTTTTAGCGGAATCACTCCGAACATCACTTGAAGGGACATTGTATTAGTTTATTTCATACTACCCAAAGCGATTCTTAAACAACGATACTGGATCCTCTCTAATTTGACCAGATACGTCTTGGCTGCCCAATGGAAGCTTATGCAACCGTATTCCAAAACTGACATTATCGTTGATTTTTAAAGTCCAGAACATCTGACGGGTGCGCACCCCACCAGAAGCCAGTGACTGTTGTAAGAAAATTGATCCGCTTTGTACATTTACGTACCAGGTGTTCGATATGCGTCCGCCACACATTTTTACTATCGAACCAAACTCCTAGGTATTTAAAAGATTTGAAAATGGATATCTTCTTGTCATACAGGAAGATATCAAACTTCGGATTCACTTAGTTGTTTGCTCTATTACTCTCAACGTTATAGAAAAAAGAAAAGATCATCATTTAAGTTTTCTCGGGGGAAAACTCGATACCTAGGTTGTTGGACCGCTCTTCTGCTTTTTAAGAGTGGTTTGCATAGGATTTTGGAGATTTACAATGGTGTTACTTGAAACTGAAATTACACCGTCGTCAGCTAATTGTCTTAAGTTACAGTTAGGCGCGAGACATGTATCAATGTCATTGACGTAAAAATTGTAAAAAACGGGGATCAAGCAGGACCCGTGCGGAAGTCCAAAATAACTGGTCCTTCGAATACTCAAATGACCGTTATTGGAATGCATACTTTTCATTGGAAGGAAGGTAAACAGAAAATTGTGTAGCCTTGGGCTGAGGCCCGCGTGCTGAAGTTTTTGGCACAGTATATTTGCAGACACTGAGTCAAAAGCCCCTTTTATGTTGAGGAATACTGAAGCCGTCATCTCTCTGCGAGCATGAGCTAACTCTATTTCTGAAACGAGCACCGCTAAACAATCATTAGTACCCTTGCCTTTGAGAAACCCAATTTGAGTATCGGATAGCAGACCGTTTGATTCGAGCCAACTGTCCAGACGAAAAAGGATCAAGATGGTGACTACTTTCACCTCTCTACATTCTGGTGGGACGGTGTTGCTTTCCAACATAACGTTGTATAAGCGGAGCAGCCGTTTCTTCGCCAGGTCTGGTAGATTATAGCGCAATTTGTTCCTTATCTGGTCCAATCCTAGAGATGAATTGTTACTAGAATGGAGAGCAAGGGAAAGCTCTACCTTGGTAAAAGGTGAGTCCATAGAAGGGTCACTACCAAGCGCATCTTGTTCAAATGGCTGCGCTTGTGCAAAATCTGGGCGGACTTTCTAAGAAAATGGTTTCAGCCAGTCGCTTGAAAAGTTTTCGCTCTCATTAGTGATGCGAAACAGCATCCTTCTTGCCATGCTTCAAAGCGAGGAAAGCGATGTTGAGGGGCTCAAATTATTGACGTATTTGCGCCAATAACCTCTCTTTTTGGCTTTAAGCAAGTTTTTGCACTTTTTCTCCTGATCCCTGTACTAATCGTAACAGGAAGAAGAGTTAGTGCTTCTGTAGAGGGGAAAGGCACTCCTCTTCGCTGTAAATGGCCCTTGACATTCTCGGTCTCACCAAGGAGTGAGGGGTTTCTTAAAATCCCTTGCTTGATGGTGTCCCCTTGTTTGGGCTGCAAGGGCACACTCGTTTATGAAAGAAACGAGGTTTTTGTACTCCGTTATCGGAGAAAAATTGGGATATTCCCGAACAAAGCAAGCGGTCATTAGCTTGCCGTACTTCATCCAGTCGTTGTTCCTTGTTAAGTCACAATTAACAGGAGTTACATTGGCTGAACGAACTTCCCCAATAATCGAAATTTCAATTGGTAGATGGTCACTGCCGAGAGGGTCTTAGATAACCTTCCACTTGGTATTCAAGGCTAGCGTGTACGTACAAAGAGACAGATCTATTGCGCTTTTACGTGCCATAGGCGTAGCTACCTTAGTTGCATCACTAGAACTCATAATTGCCAATCCACATTTGTCGCAAAGGTCCCTGATGATTGGTGCTATGCGATCATTTTTATTGCAGCCCCAATCGTATCCAAGTGAATTAAAGTATCTAGAATAAAAAATGGCTCTTAAGAGCCATTGCTACCTGGATTGCGACTGCTTCTACGACTTGCAGCGAGGGAAATGGGAGTCTATAGAAACTGTGATTATTTATTATGCCTATTACAACTTCCCCACCGCGCCTAACAATCCCTAACCTTGTTCGATCTTGACGTATCACATTATATCCGTGAAAGGAAATTTGTATATCCGGTGTATACCGGATTTGTGGGGTAGTTTCACTGAGGGCAAAAAACGTCACAATTATATTGGTTCACTAAAACTTTAAAAGAATCTATTTTTCCAATAAAACTTCTACAGTTCCTTTGTAGTATGATGGCCATTTCCATATTTAGTCGTCTAAACAAATAATCATACTTAGACTTGGCCAATTTACGAGCCATTGTCTGATGAATCCTTTTAGGATTGGGATTGCCCAACGTTACATTCCCGAGGGATGTTAAAGGAATCAAGCAGTGATTCCAGCATCTCAGTGAGGCTGTGAATAGTCTGCTTGGGGAAGGGTCTTGGGGTTTTGGGGAATGGGAGATTGGAGGGGGCCTTAGGTTTTCGAGTGGTGAGGGGAGTGAATTCGACGTCAAAGTTTGACGTTGCCTTGAAGCTCGTAGATGGGCGAGGAGCTACAACCGTTTGACGACGGGGTGCCAATTGGGGAGAGGGTTTCTTTTTCGGTTTTTTAACCGCTTTTTTGACAGAGGCCTTGCTCAATCTCTTTACTCCCGTAATGGGAGCCAGACCGGGTAGCGCCTCCGCACCATCATCCTCAAAGAGGGATAATGAGTCGAATTGTTTTGTCGACTCAACTGTCGAAGGCCTCAGCAAAAGTACCGTGTACACGCTGAATGATTGTCCTCTTTTGTTCCGCTGGTTTTCTGCGGTAGACAAGACAAGAGGTGACGTCGTGCCAATTATTTCTTCAGTGAGAACACTTTTGAGCAGATGCCTGACAGTGCACGGTCCTGTGGCCACTCTTGCATTTACCACAGGCTGCTTTATTTGAGAGAGTTCAGAGTGCCCGATCTGGCCGCTGTTATCGCATGTGGCGACCTTGGCGATATATGATCGATGGATAGGTATGCGGAGCCCCTCGAGGAAAAAAACCTGAGGGAGGATGGTTCCCTGGAAAGTTACCCGGAGAAAGGATGTCTCTTGGTAAACCTTCTTACTATCAATTATGCTTGAGAAATATAGTTTTTTCACATCAAGTACCTTCATTCGAGGCGCGGTCTGCGTTTAGAATACGCCCTGTCCGTATTTTAGGATATCCTCTAAGGGGTATTCGAGGTCATCGACGACGCCTACAACCTCCATCAAACTACCTGGGATGTAGACCAGGTAGTCCTCCGTAAGGGCTGGATCGGCCGCAATAGCGTTTGCTTGAGGACAATCTCTTTCGATCGGCCGCAATAGCGGTTTGCTTGAGTTTCTTTACGGGACGCGCTTCCAGCGCGGGGAATCCTGACGGTCCCGACGCCAAAACTTAGGTTGTTGCAGTCCCAATTACACCTCAGACACAGTGCAATGGCTCTCACGCCGGTGGCGATACCGCTTTTCTCCGCTCGACGCGGCTGTGCTGCATCAAAAATAGTCCTCAAGACAGTGACTATGTGATTGTGCGGCCCTTGAATTTAGTGCGTCAAAAGTACGTCCAACTCCCTCAAGGACAGATTCGGAAGTCACTGGGCAAAACAATAAAGGGGTTAAAATATGAGAAAACATGAAATAAATATAATTGCTAAGCAGTTCGCTATACTCATTCATATCTGTGGCATAATGCGAGCCACGCAAGATATATGCTTGAAATGGTGGTTATGGTCATCTCATCAGATATTCCTGGTATAGTTTGAAGTAGTCTTTCATTCGTCATATTTTTTGTACAGATGCAATGTACAGAAAATACCTGGGACAATGTTTATGTGAAATAATTTAAATAAAATTAAGAGTAGAGTAGCATAAAAAAAATAATCTACTGTTTTATTTTTGTTTAGCACTACCAACAATCACGAATAAGCAAGCAGCTATCGACAGCGAGTTCTCCTTGCTTTCAATCAAATCAAAATGAAAAAAAAATCATGTTGAATTCTGTACAATATATTCATTTTTGCAGAAACTCTTATTACTTACTTACTTACTTACTTACTTATCAGGCGCTACAACCGCTTGGCGGTCTTGGCCTGCTCCAGGAGAAACCGGAACCGTTCGCGGTCGAGCGCCGTCGTCTGCCAATCGTTGATCCCGGCCTTTTTGGCGGACGCATCCACGCCATCACTCCATCTCAGTTTGGGCCTACCACGCCTCCTCTGTCCATGTGGGCAGCCTAAAAGGACTTTACGGGCTGGGTCGTCCAGTGCCATTCTAATGACATGACCAGCCCACCGGAGCTTGGCGAGTCTAATTCGCTGCACGACAGTGAGGCTATCGTACAGTTCGTAGAGCTCGTCATTGTATCGGCTCCTCCATTGTCCTTCCACACATACGGGGCCAAAAATCCTTCCGAGCATCTTCCTCTCGAACGCGGCTAAGAGGGTTTCGTCAGTTTTGGACAAGGTCCATGTCTCAGAGGCGTATGTGAGTACTGGAACTATGAGTGTTTTATATAGTTCCAGCTTCAGCCGTCGCGACAGGTATTTTGAGTGGAGAAGTTTCCTCAGGCTGTAGTATGACCGGTTGGCTGCCAGCACCCTTGCGCGTAATTCAACTTCTATGCTACTGTTGGTGCTGACTTTTGACCCAAGATAAGTAAAGTTTTGGAAGACTTCAAAGGTTCGCTCACCTATCTGTACGTCACCTCTGCGTAGACTCGCATTAGTATTTGTTAGCAGGGCCGCTGACGGTGCCACCATCATTTTGGTTTTTGCCTCGTTAATCTCCAAACCGAGGTTCTCAGCCGCCTGCTCAATCCGTTTGTAAGCTTCTGCTACATAGGAGAGCCGCAAACCAATGATGTCTATGTCATCAGCGTATGCCAGAATCTGGATTGACTTGTAGAAGATGGTTCCCGAGGTTTCCACTCCTGAGTCTCGGATGGCCCTCTCTAGCGCCAGGTTGAAAAGGAGACAGGTAAGCCCATCGCCCTGGCGCAGACCCTTGGTGGTAGCAAAGGGCCTTGAGAGTTTTCCATCCACCATCACCTGGCATGTGACGTTGGTCATGGTCATTTTAACAAGCCTGGTAAGCTTGGCCGGGATTCCAAAAGAGCTCATTGCGTCGTAAAGTTTTACCCTGGCCATGCTGTCGTATGCGGCTTTGAAGTCTATGAAGAGATGGAAATATTGGAGCAGTTGCTCCGCCATCTTCTCCAAGATCTGCCGCATGGTGAAGATCTGGTCAGCGGTTGATTTTCCTTTTCGGAATCCCCTCTGATAGTTTCCCACTATTTCTTCTACGAATGGGACAAGTCTCTCTTGCAAGACTAAGGAGAAGATCTTATAGGCGGTATTCAACACCGTAATACCCCTGTAATTTCTGCACTGTAGCCTATCTCCTTTCTTGTATATGGGATAGATGATACCAAGATTCCAATCACAAGGTATCGATTCGCTATTCCACACCTCAGTAATTATTTGATGAATTTCGCGTTCAAGTGCTGCACCTCCGTTTTTGATCAGTTCGGCTGATATTCCGTCGGTGCCGGGTGCTTTATTATTCTTCAACCGACGGATTACTTTTCGGGCTTCGTCCATGCTAGGTGGCAGTAGCATGATATCATCCGCTAGTGGAGCCTCTAGCTGTTCGTTGAACTGATCATTTAGCAATTCATCAAAATACTGAGCCCATCTGGCTGGTAACTGACCAGATTTCCATCCTTATTTCAACAACAGGTCACCTTAGGTATAAAGGTTTTTCGATGACCTGCTATCTCTTGGTAAAACTTTTTTCCTGGGCCGTATCGCACTCTGATTCCTTGGAGCTCCTGCACTCGTTGTTCTTCCCACTGATGTTTCTTGGTGCGGTGTACTCTTTTTTCTTCTTGTCTGAGCCGTATGTAATTCTCTGCGCATGCCCGCGTTCTATGCCGCTGCTGCATTGCTCGGTATGTGCAGTTCTTACGTTCCGTCACAAGTCTACATTCGTCGTCGAACCAGCCAGATTTGGTGTTGCCCCGACGTGGTGGTAGTGTGGATTTTGCACAGTTCAATTTCTTTGTTTTTAGAGCGCTCCACCGTTCGCTCGTAGTGTTGTATGGATTTGCTGGTAATAGAGACTCACCTAAAGCGGATTCGAATGCCTGTTGGACTTTAGCGTCCTTTAGGGAGTCCGTCTTGAGCCTCCTCTATAGGTTCTGACGTTTAACAGGCTCGACTGTCTTCGGCGGCTTATCAGCACGTGGTCGATCTGGTTGGAGGTGGCTCCATCTGGGGACACCCAAGTAACTTTGTGGATGTCCCGACGCGCAAACTTGGTACTTTCCACAACCAGATTACTTGCTGCTGCAAGTTGGACCAATCTATTACCATTGTTACAGACAATTCGGCGCGTGTTTGTTTGTTTACCTGACGTAACGGCACTGACAGGTAGGAGACAGGATAAGAGTGCCGTTACCGAAGGGACAGGGAAACATCGCAGAGATGACGCGGTAAAAAACGGCCATCGCGAGGAGGCCATTGGATTTGAACGGATTTCAACGGAAAAACGCCAGAGAGAGGACGTGAATTTTTTTAACACCATCGCACCATCGCACCATCGCACCGCGCGCGTTTAAAGAACGACCCAACCGAATTAACTTGAATAAAGTGTTAGTGGAATCAGTTAAAAGAACACGTCAGTAGAATTTATTATTACGAACTTTAAGTTGGAGCCGAACTCCAACATTTTAAAAAAATTCACTCGCTTTCTACTTGTGAATCGGTGAACACCAGACTGAGAATGAATCGCGAAAACGATGTACCAAACCCCACCGCGAATTCCACAGTGCGACAACTTTCCGCAGTTCAGCTAGTGGAAGACACTGTTTCGATACAGGAGTTGGTACAGCAAGCCAGGGAAGCGAACGAAAGCTTCGTCAGGCTGACCGCGCAGATCGCTCAGTTGAGCCCAAGCGTGTCGAGAGGGCTCGGAGTGTCGCTGAACGAGCAACGTGTAGGCGCGATATCCCCGTGCATCCGCACAGGAACCGTCGAAGAAGTGACATTTCCTTCGGCCGCCACCCTGCCGCGGAGATCGACGCTTGGGACGCCTTACGTCGGCGGCACCGACCGTGAACCTGGGAGCGCATCGTCGCGACCGGCCATAGCGTTTCCAGATTTCCTTCGTTACGACGTGCAAGCCGGCCCGTCAGGAAGATCGACGCTAAGGACGCCATACAATACCGATACAGAGCGTGAAGCTGTTAACGCGTCGCCGCCACCGGCCTTTGCGTTTACCGACTCTTTGCGCTACGACGCGCAAGTCGGCCCGTCATCGGCTCAGCACAGCGAAGCAGAACGGCGTGGTACCACTGGGAGAAGGACAACCGTACCCTCCCAGGGTGAACGTGATCTTCGGCGTGCCCTGGAAGACATGGAGATCGAGCATCTTCGGGAGCGAAACCGCTTGATCCAATCCTTCGAAGCAACGGATCACCAGAGAAGGACTCACCCGCCATCACGTACCAACGCCACCGTGGACAAGGGTTGCGACGAACGGTGCCACTGCGAGGAGGACGGCAAATGGCGCTGCGAGGCCCGTTGCGGCCGGCCATTCGTGAAACGCGGCAAAACGGCTCTGGCAGCCGGTTGCTACGAGAATCCCTCCAAAACGGACGAGTGCTGTGCCACGCTAATCTGCCCTTCAGAGCGGTTCACCGATGGACGTGTCGAACCGACGCCCGTCTCGGAGGAACCGACCACCGCCAAGGCGATCGTGACGAGCTGCATCTACAAGAACCGCTCGTACGACATCAACGAACGGATGGAGATCGGTTGCGAGCAGATCTGTACCTGCAACAGCGATGGTGAGATGGAGTGTGCTCCACGCTGTGCTCCACTTAACTCGACCCGCCCAGAACAGTGCGTCGTCCTGCCTGACCCACACGATCCTTGCTGTAAGCGCGAGTTCTGCGATGTCACGCTGGACGACCACGAGCAGAGCAGCGGTGTGATGATGATGATGGCACCGGCTTCATCTTCATCGTCACCTTCGACGACGGTGGTGCCGGAACGGGATGGAAAAACACCCGGACCGGAAGCTGACCACCGGTCCACCGGATGTGAGTTCAAAGGCCGCACGTACCAGCTGAATGATCAGTTCCACGACGAGTGCAACGCGCTGTGTCTGTGTACGGAGGCTGGTGTGCACTGTGCCAAGATCGAGTGCCCGTCTGAGTTTGGGTTGGACGTGCTGGATCCGCACTGCCTCAAGTGGGGTCCGGATCCGGCCACATTCCGTGCGATCGCACCCCGCTGTTGCCCGGAGCGGATGCGTTGCATCGACAATGGGACGTGCGAGTATAAGGGTCAGTTCTTCGATAACTGGTCGGATATACCGAGCAATTTGACGGGTTGCGAGCAGCACTGTTACTGTGATACCGGCATCGTCGAATGTCGACCGGCGTGTCCTGCCGTGCCAGCGACGCCACCTTCTCATCTACCGTGTAGCCCACGGAACGCCCGGTTGATGCCGATTCCGGGTGAAGAATGCTGCCAGCACTGGACTTGCAGTGTCAACACCGATAACGGTCTGGCCAGCGGCAGCGACGTGTTGAAGCCGCTGCTTATGCCGGGCACGATCGGGCAATTCCTGCCAACGAAACCGCCTCGCACGGACGCGAAACCCCCACCGGACGCGCCCGGGAAGGAACCGACGCCCTTCTACCCGACGGTGGACGGAAAACCACCGAAGGTACCGCAGGACAAACCCCACAAAAAGTACACCAAGGAGGACGCCGGTAAGAAGGATCACTTCAACAACATCTTCGGTGGCGCCCAACCTGAGGAGCCCGAGCTGGACGATGGCAAGTACGATTACGGCAGCTACGAGGACGCGATGAAACCGGCCACGCTCGGTGTGCAACGTCCCGGTCCGCCCGGGTACTATGGGCCGGAAATCAAGCCCCACTACGGTGCTGATTTTCACCCGTATCTGCACCCGGCTTCGGCAGGCGTCCAACCGGCCGGACAACCCGTTCCGACGGCACCCGGTCAGCCGGGACTACATCCTGGCCAGCATCAGGCGAGTGCGCTCGATAAGCAGCTGTTGAACGTGCTGGGACCAAACGGACCGGGTAGTTTACCGCCCAACATCCGCATCGAGCAGCTGCTGCAGCACATCCACGGGCAGGATCCGAATCTGCCACCGCAAGGACCTCCATTGTTGCATGGCCAGAGCCTCCCGAATGGGCCGCCCTTTGGGCCGGTTGGATCGCAACCATCGACGGGCAACGGCATCAACTACAACCAGTACGGTGCCGGCACACCCGCTGGTGGGCTAGCGTTCTCCGGACTGCAAGTCGACCTGAAAGTGCTCGCCCTGGACGCGATCGATGCGAACACTGTGCGTGTCATTTTCCTCGTGCCGCAGGTGTACGTGGGACTGCATGGTCGCGTTGAGCTGCGATACACGCGCACTCGCAACAACGACACCGCCACATGGCAATCGCAGGTGTTCGCACCACCGGACGATCTGATCGCGACACCACAGCTCGAGTTCGAGCTGCCAGGACTGAACGCCAACACGGAGTATCGCGTGAAGATCACGCTTATCCTGCGAGACGTCAACTCGCAACCGTCTAGTCAGATCTACACCGTCCGTACGCCCTCGGATCGCGTGATCACGCCACCACCCGCGATCGGTTCCGGACACTTCCCGCACATGAGCCACCCAACGAACTTTCTCAAGGAGATCATCCAGGATCCGGAGCTGTGAGCTGCCGAGGTGAACGCGACTTGGGCGAAGATCGCATGGCGCAAGCTGGATGATGAGGAGCTCGATTACGTGGACGGTATACAGCTACGGTACCGTGAGATCGACAGTGTCGTGTACCATGCGACCCCACTCATCCACCGGGCGTTGAGTGAATACACCGTGGAGGGTTTGCAGCCACAAACGCGTTACGAGGTGGGCATTTTCTTCATACCGTTTCCGGGTCACGGTGAAGAGGTGCGGGCTGGTGACATGCTACCGATCACCACCGCCGAGCGGATCGACGTGTACGGATTCGAGATGGTGGTGAACGCCAGCAAGATCAAAGCCACCAGCGTCGAGGTGAGCTGGTTGGGTGTGCCCTACCCTGAGGACAAGTACATCAAAGGACCGAGCTTTCTATGGCAGACGGAAAAGGAATGGCCAACTTCATCGACGCTACCGCATGATACGACGGAAGAACTACGCCGCAACCTCCTGCATCATTCCAGCACTAAATCACTTATTCAGATCGACCGATTCTCTAATTGGAACAGGCTGCTCAGATCTGTTGGATACGTTATTCGGTTTTCGAATAATTGTATGCACAGAAGAAACGGGAAAAAGACCACGACAGGACCGCTCACTAAGGGAAGAATAGTGGCTGTCGTCAGAGCCGCCGACGGACAGGTAAGGCGAGCAACTGTGCAGACCGCTAGCGGATTGATGGAACGACCTGCAACAAAAATAGCGGTGTTGGAAGTACGGAAGTAGACCGAGGATAGGCACGGTACAACCAAGCTTACCAAAGTAGACGGACTGATAAGGCGATAGGGAGTGCTGCCGAATTGTTTATCGAACAGATTGCGCACTTGAAACAGGGTAAATTGCCCATCCGAGCAAAGTACCGGGTGGGAGAATGTTACAGACAATTCGGCGCGTGTTTGTTTGTTTACCTGACGTAACGGCACTGACAGGTAGGAGACAGGATAAGAGTGCCGTTACCGAAGGGACAGGGAAACATCGCAGAGATGACGCGGTAAAAAACGGCCATCGCGAGGAGGCCATTGGATTTGAACGGATTTCAACGGAAAAACGCCAGAGAGAGGACGTGAATTTTTTTAACACCATCGCACCATCGCACCATCGCACCGCGCGCGTTTAAAGAACGACCCAACCGAATTAACTTGAATAAAGTGTTAGTGGAATCAGTTAAAAGAACACGTCAGTAGAATTTATTATTACGAACTTTAAGTTGGAGCCGAACTCCAACAACCATTGTCATTACTGTGCTCATGTAGACTGTGATCACCAATGTATTGGCGATACATTGGCTCCCTACCGACTTTTGCATTGAAGTCCCCCAAGATGATTTTGAGGTCATGCTTAGGGCACTTATCAATGATTTTTGCGAGGCGGCCGTAGAAAAGGTCCTTCTCCTCTTCGTCTTTGTCTTCGCTAGGGGCGTGGACGTTTATGAGGCTAATGTTGAAGAATTTGCCTCGGATGCGCAGGGTGCATAGCCTATCGTCTATAGCCTTGAAGTCGATGACCTCGGATTTCAGCCGCGGACCTACGGCGAAACCCGTTCCGAGCATATGGTGGCGGTCGTGGCAGCTGTAGTACAAGTGGTACCGTTTTTCACCACGTCTGCTTAGCACACCATTCCCTAGCGCTCGTATTTCTTGTAGTGCTACAAGGTCCATGTTCAGTGTGGCTAGGGCGTCATCTAGTTGCTTCAAGGCTCCGGCTCTGTGCAGAATGCGTACGTTCCATGAGCCCATTATCAATTGGGGGCGTTGAAGGGGTCGGTTGCCGTTGAGTCCAGTTCGAATATTCTCCTTAGTGCTTTCCGTAGTCATAGTTTCCTCGAGGCAGGGTGACTGGCCCAGCGCTCGAGCCCCCAGTACCTCTGGAGGGCCTCGGAGCAGTTAAGTTTAGCGTCTGGCTGTCCCCCCGACGTTCAGACAGCCCGGTTACCCGCGCTGCCCACCCCCTCCTGTTTAGCCATGCGCCACCATCCGCCCAAGGGGTTGGAACCAGCCCGTTTACCCAAGCTTAGATATACGATGATACATGTTACCGCTCTGCACGTCGAGGACGTGACGGAAAAGGAGTTGGAAAGGAGAGCCTGTGTAGCCTTCTAGAGGCGTCGGATCCTAACCCATTAACAGAGCAACAACAGAAACTCTTATTTACCCTATTCAAAGATTATCCGAACAATTTGTATACTCGACACTTTCAATCAAAACAAATCACGATTCGTAACAAGAGTGTAGTTATCGATTTATCTAATTTATTGAACAATGAAAGTTTTTAACGATTTCCACACATCAAATAGAAGAATCAGAGCTGCGTTTCATTATGAATTTGATCATTTTCAAGAACCAATAAATCTTCGATCCGAAGAACACAAAACAAAAAAATTGAGGAATGTTGCGAGGTTACTAAAGCAGTACAAAAGTCAAATACACTATAACGCGAAAATGGCATCAGTTTCCCGTAAATTATAAAAAAACACTACTAAGTAAACTATAATCTTTGTATTATTTACGACCCGGTAAAGCTGTATGAATCATAAATTGCCTTGATAAATATCTTTAATCAAAAATTTTTTTTGGTTACGCTTACCGTTCATTGAGGTTATATTAGTGAAAGATTCAACTCCATAAGTTTTTCAATTGCACTTAAATGGGCCTAAACCGAGTTTACGAACTAGGCAAAACGTTGCTAATTTTATAACGTAATCATTCCACCGAAAGCTGGTCAATGAGACTATCGTACAGCTCATATAACACAACATTGTAGGGGCTTCTTTATTGTCGTTCCCTTAAACTTACTTCAAATATTCTTCCGCACTTTGATTAGAGGTCATGTATGTGAGTGCTTCTAACTATAAATGTTCAGTAAAGTTCCATTATATAGTGCAGCAAGATAGCCGATGCGTTGGCGTGCGGCCCTAACGCACGAAAGTATCGGGGTCGAATCACGCCTGTGGCTCCTCCGAACGCAGGACTAACTATCCAGCTACGACTAATTAAAACATCATGAAAGCCTTGGCTAAGCATAGTAAGGTAAGCCATGTCAGTACGACGTGCTCTCCGTTGTGAGTGGGCCAGTAAATAATAAGAAGGAGAAGAACATTTGAAAGATGTTGTTGGGAAAAAGAACACCCTTTACATGGCTTAATATTAACAAGAGAAACTGTTTGTTACATTATTGCAATCGACGAGTGGAGAAATTGCACTGGACAAGATTAAAATTTATTTTATAAAACATTTTACCGTTATTAGTCATAAATCGATCATTTTCATAATAATAAAAAATGCTTTGTCAATTGGTAGGGTTTGTCCATTTTAAATGCAAAATTTAATGTCTCTAAAGCGCTTAATTAAGGTTCTGTAAGGGGGTGGATCCGACGCCTCCTGAAGGCTACTATAGGCTCCCCAACTCCTACTCAATACGTCCGCGACATACAGAACGGTAACTTGTCGTCTAAATATCCAAGCTTGGGTACACGGGGAAACCCACCCCCTTGGGCGGATGGTCGACAAGGCTGAATTGAGAGGGGGATTGGACTGCTACCTGCTAGTAGTTCATCCCGAGCGTCTGTTCTCCATGTTAGGAGCGGCTCGAACCAGCGTCTGTTCCCCATGTCAGGGGCGGCTTTTTACTCTGTCTTGGCATCCTACGAGACGTAAAACAACTAGGATGCGTTGTTCCACCGACGAGATAGGAGGCGGGGGGAGAGGCCTTGCAAGCCACCCCCTGTAAAAATGCAACGAATAGTCACCAACTAGAAAACCCGATATGGACCAATCATGCCAGACCCCCGCAACGGAAAAAGGATTACGATTGGAAACTCGGTACATGGAACTGCCTCTGGAACTGTCTCTTACCTCTCCCGGGAGTACCAAAATTCTCGCAGAGGAAGTGAGAGTCCGCGGCTTCGAGATAGTAGCACTTCAAGAGGTCCGCTGGAAGGGAGTCTCGGAGCGCCGGTACAGTAGCAATTGCATGATCTACCAGAGTGGTGGAGACAAGCACGAGCTCGGTACGGCGTTCCTTGTTATGGGTGCTATGAGAAAACGTGTGATCGGATGGTGGCCAATCAATGACAGGATGTGCAGGTTGAGGATACGTGGACGTTTCTTCAACCTGAGTATAATTAATGTGCACAGCCCGCACCTTGGGAGCAGCGATGACGACAAGGACGCTTTTTATACGCAGCTGGAGAGGGAGTACGATCGCTGCCCACAACACGATATAAAGACCGTCATCGGAGACCTCAATGCTTAGGTCGGGCGAGAGGAGACCTAGAAACCAACGATTGGAAGCTTTAGTGTCCACCAGCTGACCAACGACAACGGCCTCCGGCTCATTAACTTCGCTTCCTCGAGACACATGAACATCCGTAGCACCTTCTTTCAGCTCAAACCTCGATTCAGCTACACCTAGAGGTCACACAACAGACGTATTCTCAAATAGACCACGTTATAATAGGCGGAAAGCACTTCTCGGACATCATCGATGTATGAACGTACAGGGGCGCAAACGTCGACTCGGACCACTTCCTGGTCATGGTCAAGCTACGGCAGAAGCTCTGCGCTGCCAACACACTGCGTCACCAGCCTACCCCATGCCTAAGCACGGATCGGCTGCTAACACCCTCTGTTGCTGAGGGCTACGCGTCAGCGCTTGGGGAAGCGCTACCGGACAATGACGCGACTGCCACAATGTCCCTCGACTGCCACAATGCCCACTGGCATATGGTGGAGCGAGTAATCAGCAGCACAGCCGAGCAGACACCAGGCCATAAGCCACGATGCCAGAAGTGGTTCGATGACGAGTGCAGGCGGGCACTATCCGAGAAGAACGCAGCGCGCGCCCAAATGCTACAGCGCGAAACCCGTCAGAACGTGGAACACTACAAACGACTGCGAACGCAGCAAACCCGGATCTTCGAGAACAAAAAGCGTCGCTTCGAGGAGTCGGACGAACAACTCATGACGCAGCTATCTCAGTCGGGGAAATCTCGCCAGTTCTATAAGATGTTGAAGAAGACACAAGGCGGCTTCACGCCAAACGTCGCAATGTGTCGAGACGAGGAGGGCAACATTCTTACGGACGAGCGAGAGGTGATCGAAAGGTGGATGTGCTTCTTCAACGGGCACCTGAACGGACCGGAATTAGGGGAGTCCAACAGCAGTGCAAGCAGAATCGAGCAGCACATTAGCCTGGAGACAGATGACGATGTGCTCCCACCATCCTTGGATGAAGTTATTAGTACCATCAAGCAGCTGAAACATAACAAAGCAGCTGGCAGCGATGGTCTGGTGGCAGAACTACTCAAGGTGGGTTCGTTAGTACTTGCGTCAATATGAACCAGCTAATTGGGAAAATCTGGGAGCAGGAAAGGATACCAGAGAACTGGAAGCTGGGTGTCATTCGTCCAGTGTACAAGAAGGGTGACAGAATGGACTGTGCCAACTTTCGAACCATCACAGTCCTTAATGCTGCCTACAAAATCCTATCCCAGATACTCTTCTGCAGACTCGCACCCCTTACTAAAGATTTCGTCGGAAGCTATTAAGCTGGGTTTGTTGGAGGCAAATCCACCACCGACCAGATCTTCACTCTACGGCAGATCCTCCAGAAATGCCGAGAGCACCAGATCCCTACGCACCACCTATTCATCGACTTCAAGGCGGCCTACGATACCATAGATCGGACTGAGCTATGGAACACCATGCAGCAGTACGGTTTCCCTGGGAATTCCCTGGGTTCCGTTTCCCTGGGTGGATGGGGGTGCTGTGCAAGGTGAGGGTGTCGAACATGCTGTCGGATCCGTTCGAATCTCACCGGAGTCTGAGGCAAGGTGATGGGCTCTCCTGTCTCTTATTCAACATCGCTCTGGAAGGTGTCATGAGAAGCGCGGACTTCGACATCCGTGGCACGATTTTCACCCGCTCCCTCCAATTCCTAGGCTTCGCGGATCATCATCGACATCATCGGGCGGAACACTAGGACGGTGTGCGAGGCGTACACCCGACTAAAACGCGAGGCCGCAAGAATTGGACTAATGATCAATGCGACAAAAACGAAGTACCTTCTCGTCGGGGGCTCTGACAGTGACAGAGCCAGGCTGGGGAGCAGTGTATCAGTGGATGGCGACGAACTTGAGGTAGTAGAGGAGTTCTGCTACCTCGGCACTGTCGTTACTCCGGACAACAACATAAGTTGCGAAATCCGGAGGCGCATTGTTCAGGGGAATCGTGCCTACCATGGGCTCCACAAACTCCTGAGGTCCAGGTGGCTTCTCCCACGCACGAATTGTGCCATTTACCGCACGCTGATTAAACCGGTCGTTCTCGATGAGCATGAATCCTGGACTCTGCTCACGGAGGACGTCAACGCACTCGCAGTCTTCGAGCGGCGCGTGCTCCGGTCTATCTTTGGCGATGCGTGTGAGCAGGGCGTGTGGAGGAGAAGAATGAACCACAAGCTAGCTGAGCTGTATGGCGAGCTGGAGATCCTGACGGTGGCGAAGGCCGGCAGAACTCGGTGGTTGGGGCATGTCATGAGGATGCCGGACTCATGCCCCACCAAGAAGGTGCTCGCCAGCCACCCGTTCGGCACGAGGCGCAGAGGAGCTCATTGTGCTCGGTGGATGGACCAAGTGATGCAGAACCTGCGGGATAATGGATGCAACCGGCGATGGAGAGCTGCAGCCATGGACCTAGCTACCTGGAAAGCGATTGGAGACCAGGCCATGTCACCAAGACGTGCTCAATTCTGATCGGGCCAGCAAAAAACAAGAAGAAAGCGCTTAATTCTACGGCAGAACGTTTTGTACAATATTTCACACATTTTGTTTTTTTTTTTTCAAAATTGATTGCATTACTCAAATCTACCACATTTTGTATAGGAATAAAATTTTGATTTATTTATAATATTGTGAAAAATTTTCTAACTGAGCCATGTTGATATTGTTATATGTTCAATGATTAAAGTAACAGATTGATTGTTTAAAAATAAACTTACAGAGAATTTCTTGAACCTGGTGCTCCTTGTGAAATCAATATTGACGGCCGGACCATGGAAAAAGTACAGCAAGGATTGAAATACCCATCACGATTTTCTTTCGACGCGGCTGCTGAGCACATTTACACATTGTTGCTTAAAAAAGACTGCTATCCACGATTTGTTCGTTCAGACCATTACAAAAACTTAATGGGTAGTGCAATACAGCCGTCATTGAAAAAAAGATTTTTTGGATTTGGAGGTGGTGTAAAAAAAAAAAGCACAATGGCAACATCGATGGTGCAAACACCATTAGTAATACAGGTAAGATTTAAATTAGATTCTTTTTATGGTCAGTACATATCATTTCATGTACATATCAATATATATATATATATATATATATATATATATATATATATATATATATATATATATATATATATATAAATATATATATATATATATATATATATATATATATATATATATATATATATATATATATATATATATATATATATATATATATATATATATATATATATATATATATATATATATATATATATATATATATATATATCTGGCCCCTGGAAGGCTACACAGACTCTCCTTTCCAACTCCTTTTCCGTCACGTCCTCGACGTGCAGAGCGGTAACATGTATCATCGTATATCTAAGCTTGGGTAAACGGGCTGGTTCCAACCCCTTGGGCGGATGGTGGCGCATGGCTATACAGGAGTGGGGTGGACAGTGCGGGTAACCGGGCTGTCTGAACGTCGGGGGGACAGCCAGACGCTAAACTTAACTGCTCAGAGGCCCTCCAGAGGTACTGGGGGCTCGAGCGCGGGTCCAGTCACCCTGCCTCGAGTAAGAATACGACTACAGAAAGCAACAAGGAGAATTTTCGAACTGGACTCAACGGTAGCCGACCCCTTCAACGCCCCCAATTGATAATGGGCTCATGGAACGTACGCATTCTGCACAGAGCCGGAGCCTTGAAGCAACTAGATGACGCCCTAGCCACACTGAACATGGACCTTGTAGCACTACAAGAAATACGATGGCTAGGGAATGGTGTACTAAGCAGACGTGGTGAAAAACGGTACCACTTGTTCTACAGCTGCCACGACCGCCACCATATGCTCGGAACGGGTTTCGCCGTAGGTCCGCGGCTGAAATCCGAGGTCATCGACTTCAAGGCTATAGACGATAGGCTATGCACCCTGCGCATTCTTCAACATCAGCCTCATAAACGTTCACGCCCCTACCGAAGACAAAGACGAAGAGGAGAAGGACCTTTTCTACGGCCGCCTCGCAAAAATCATTGATAAGTGCCCTAAGCATGACCTCAAAATCATCTTGGGGGACTTCAATGCAAAAGTCGGTAGGGAGCCAATGTACCGCCAATACATTGGTGACCACAGTCTACATGAGCACAGTAACGACAATGGTAATAGATTGGTCCAGCAGCAAGTTATCTGGTTGTGGGAAGTACCAAGTTTGCGCGTCGGGACATCCACAAAGTTACTTGGGTGTCCCCAGATGGAGCCACCTCCAACCAGATCGACCACGTGCTGATAAGCCGCCGAAGACAGTCGAGCCTGTTAAACGTCAGAACCTATAGAGGAGCCAACATCGATTCCGATCACTATCTGGTTGGCTTAGTGATACGTTGCAGAATCGCCCGTCCCCGTGTCAAAGGGGATGTGGGAAAAATGCAGGCCCGGCTCAACACGGACTCCATAAAGGACGCTAAAGTCCAACAGGCATTCGAATCCGCTTTAGGTGAGTCTCTATTACCAGCAACTCCATACGACAATACGAGCGAACGGTGGAGCGCTCCATAAACCAGGATAGTGAACTGTGCAAAATCCACATTACCACCACGTCGGGGCAACACCAAATCTGGCTGGTTCGACGACGAATGTAGACTTGTGACGGAACGTAAGAACTGCGCATACCGAGCAATGCAGCAGCGGCAT
>NC_071293.1:14415064-14435178 GCF_943737925.1 Anopheles nili | reverse complement strand
ACACGAATATATTATCTAACGAAGAGAAAATCTATATTTTCAAGCAGTTAAGGGAACAACAGATAGAGCTTAATTTTTTAGACGACATATTTCAATACGGCAGGAGCAGCGTCTCATTTGGCATAAACCGAATAATCGTGCTGATTAAAATCCCAAAACTCGCTACCTATGAGTATGAACTAATCCAACAGGATATAGTAACCTTCATAATAGACTCCTCAGTGAATTTAGTTGCAAAGAGTGGTAATTCGCACAAACATCCAAATTCAACATATGCGAAGACACAACTCCTATCAAAGATGAATGCATCCACAACATGCTAACTCATGGAACACCTCGATGTCATTTTAATCGTCGTCAGAATGCTGTTAGAATTCAAGAGGTGATGAAAGGAATCATTCTGGTAGATTCCAGCAAAAATATTGAATTAACAGACTCATGCGGCGAAATAAGGTTCATACAAGAACCCATAATAATTGGAATAGATACCTGTACAGGATCAGTCTTGAACTATAATTTTACAAACAAATCACTATGGATGTTTAAAGGAGATTATCTAGCCCCATTATATGGAAAACAAATTGAAAAATAGTTTTCAGTCACCAACGAACTAGAAGAGTTCGACATTGAAAAACTAAAAATCATCGGAAAAGTTCAATTGGACCTACAATACAGACAGCAGAGCATAAACTATGGAATAATATTGATAGTTCTGACACTTATATTATACTTTATACTGAAAACAATAATCCACTTCAAGAAAAAAAGGCAAATCATCATATCAAATTAACATAACTGTGCAGCCCATTCCAATAAACGAAATCCCGAAGGCATATTCAACAAGCCAAATAAGAAAAGACGGAAAACTATCGAAGAGTAAACTATGGATAAGTAAGTTACCAAGAGTTGCAATGCACACCAGTCAGCCGAGGACGTGTGACAAATATTGAAAGGGAGGCGTTACATGGATTCCCGTAGCAAAAGCCAGATGCTGTAAACTAAATATCATCAGGCGTTACGCGGATTATTTGCAAGAGATGTTGTATCAGCAAAAGAGCTTCAAGGCTAGAACGATCGTATTCATTGTCGTCACACGCGAAAGCTAGTCTAATCATCATCGAGCATCACGCGGACTATTTGCAGAAAGTGTTGGATCTTGTGGAAAAGCTTCAAGGCAAGCGCGATCGAATTCATCGTGAAAAAACCAGCGCGAAAGCGTCCATTCTGAAAGCCAGACTAAACATTTGGAGCATAACCATCGAAAACGGGATCATGATACCTACGAAATAAACACGCCTAGCCTTAGCAACAGTAAGGCAAGTTATGCTGACAATGACGCAAGCCAAGCTTAGCACGGCATAGGGTATAAATACCAAAGTAGGACAGGTACCAAGTTAGTCTAAGTTGAACCTCTGTAGCTTTTAGATATATAAATATATATATATATATATATATATATATATATATATATATATATATATATATATATATATATATATATATATATATATATATATAAATATGTATCTATATATATATAATTATATATATATATATATATATATATATATATATATATATATATATATATATATATATATATATATATATATATATAAATATATATATATATATATATATATATATATATATATATATATATATATATATACATATATATATATATATACAAATTTATATATATATATATATATATATATATATATATATATATATATATATATATATATATATATATATATATATATATATATATATATATATATATATATATATATATATATATATAATTTATATATATATATATATATATATATATATATATATATATATATATATATATATATATATATATATATATATATATATATATATATATATATATATATATATTCATATTTATATATATATATATATATATATATATATATATATATATATATATATATATATATATATATATATATTTATATATCTAAAAGCTACAGAGGTTCAACTTAGACTAACTTGGTACCTGTCCTACTTTGGTATTTATACCCTATGCCGTGCTAAGCTTGGCTTGCGTCATTGTCAGCATAACTTGCCTTACTGTTGCTAAGGCTAGGCGTGTTTATTTCGTAGGTATCATGATCCCGTTTTCGATGGTTATGCTCCAAATGTTTAGTCTGGCTTTCAGAATGAACGCTTTCGCGCTGGTTTTTTCACGATGAATTCGATCGCGCTTGCCTTGAAGCTTTTCCACAAGATCCAACACTTCCTGCAAATAGTCCGCGTGATGCTCGATGATGATTAGACTAGCTTTCGCGTGTGACGACAATGAATACGATCGTTCTAGCCTTGAAGCTCTTTTGCTGATACAACATCTCTTGCAAATAATCCGCGTAACGCCTGATGATATTTAGTTTACAGCATCTGGCTTTTGCTACGGGAATCCATGTAACGCCTCCCTTTCAATATTTGTCACACGTCCTCGGCTGACTGGTGTGCATTGCAACTCTTGGTAACTTACTTATCCATAGTTTACTCTTCGATAGTTTTCCGTCTTTTCTTATTTGGCTTGTTGAATATGCCTTCGGGATTTCGTTTATTGGAATGGGCTGCACAGTTATGTTAATTTGATATGATGATTTGCCTTTTTTTCTTGAAGTGGATTATTGTTTTCAGTATAAAGTATAATATAAGTGTCAGAACGATCAATATTATTCCATAGTTTATGCTCTGCTGTCTGTATTGTAGGTCCAATTGAACTTTTCCGATGATTTTTAGTTTTTCAATGTCGAACTCTTCTAGTTCGTTGGTGACTGAAAACTATTTTTCAATTTGTTTTCCATATAATGGGGCTAGATAATCTCCTTTAAACATCCATAGTGATTTGTTTGTAAAATTATAGTTCAAGACTGATCCTGTACAGGTATCTATTCCAATTATTATGGGTTCTTGTATGAACCTTATTTCGCCGCATGAGTCTGTTAATTCAATATTTTTGCTGGAATCTACCAGAATGATTCCTTTCATCACCTCTTGAATTCTAACAGCATTCTGACGACGATTAAAATGACATCGAGGTGTTCCATGAGTTAGCATGTTGTGGATGCATTCATCTTTGATAGGAGTTGTGTCTTCGCATATGTTGAATTTGGATGTTTGTGCGAATTACCACTCTTTGCAACTAAATTCACTGAGGAGTCTATTATGAAGGTTACTATATCCTGTTGGATTAGTTCATACTCATAGGTAGCGAGTTTTGGGATTTTAATCAGCACGATTATTCGGTTTATACCAAATGAGACGCTGCTCCTGCCGTATTGAAACATGTCGTCTAAAAAATTAAGCTCTATCTGTTGTTCCCTTAACTGCTTGAAAATATAGATTTTCTCTTCGTTAGATAATATATTCGTGTTAAGCAGGTTCGCCTTTGCGCATATAATCTGTTCCTCTATATCCTCAGTTACTTTGGTAACATTATCTGATAAGAAAATTAAATTGATAATTTCAATGTCCGCTACATTTCTGTAGATTATGCTTTCTGACTCTCTTAATATAGTGATAATCTGGTTGAGTACTAATGTAATGTTATTTACCTTATTTTGGAGTAAATCGTTGATTTCTATTTGTTCGTTTTGAATTTCAATGATCCTATTTTATTTGTATTCGAGAGTCTTAAGGTTGGTTTCTATAATTCGAAGATCATCGCTGTCTGGATGTCCTGCTATGTATTTAATAGCTGTTCCTAACATATAAATATAACGCTCTGTTAATGGGTTAGGATCCGACGCCTCTAGAAGGCTACACAGGCTCTCCTTTCCAACTCCTATTCCGTCACGTCCCCGACGTGCAGAGCGGTAACATGTATCATCGTATATCTAAGCTTGGGTAAACGGGCTGGTTCCAACCCCTTGGGCGGATGGTGGCGCATGGCTAAACAGGAGGGGGGTGGGCAGTGCGGGTAACCGGGCTGTCTGAACGTCGGGGGGACAGCCAGACGCTAAACTAAACTGTCCCGTGGCCCTTCAGAGATACTGGGAACTCGACGCGGGGCCAGTCACCCTGCCTCGAGTAAGAATACGACTACAGAAAGCAACAAGGAGAATTTTCGAACTGGACTCAACGGTAGCCGACCCCTTCAACGCCCCCGGACAATGATAATGGGCTCATGGAACGTACGCACTCTGCACAGAGCCGGAGCCTTGAAGCAACTAGATGACGCCCTAGCCACACTGAACATGGACCTTGTAGCACTACAAGAAATACGATGGCTAGGGAATGGTGTGCTAAGCAGACGTGGTGAAAAACGGTACCACTTGTACTACAGCTGCCACGACCGCCACCATATGCTCGGAACGGGTTTCGCCATGGGTCCGCGGCTGAAATCCGAGGTCATCGACTTCAAGGCTATAGACGATAGGCTATGCACCCTGCGCATACGAGGCAAATTCTTCAACATCAGCCTCATAAACGTCCACGCCCCTACCGAAGATAAGGACGAAGAGGAGAAGGACCATTTCTACGGCCGCCTCGCAAAAATCATTGATAAGTGCCCTAAGCATGACCTTAAAATCATCTTGGAGGACTTCGATGCAAAAGTCGGTAGGGAGTCAATGTACCGCCAATACATTGGTGATCACAGTCTACATGAGCACAGTAACGACAATGGTAATAGATTGGTCCAACTTGCAGCAGCAAGTTATATATATATATATATATATATATATATATATATATATATATATATATATATATATATATATATATATATATATATATATTTATATATCTAAAAGCTACAGAGGTTCAACTTAGACTAACTTGGTACCTGTCCTACTTTGGTATTTATACCCTATGCCGTGCTAAGCTTGGCTTGCGTCATTGTCAGCATAACTTGCCTTACTGTTGCTAAGGCTAGGCGTGTTTATTTCGTAGGTATCATGATCCCGTTTTCGATGGTTATGCGCCAAATGTTTAGTCTGGCTTTCAGAATGAACGCTTTCGCGCTGGTTTTTTCACGATGAATTCGATCGCGCTTGCCTTGAAGCTTTTCAACAAGATCCAACACTTCCTGCAAATAGTCCGCGTGATGCTCGATGATGATTAGACTAGCTTTCGCGTGTGACGACAATGAATACGATCGTTCTAGCCTTGAAGCTCTTTTGCTGATACAACATCTCTTGCAAATAATCCGCGTAACGCCTGATGATATTTAGTTTACAGCATCTGGCTTTTGCTACGGGAATCCATGTAACGCCTCCCTTTCAATATTTGTCACACGTCCTCGGCTGACTGGTGTACATTGCAACTCTTGGTAACTTACTTATCCATAGTTTACTCTTCGATAGTTTTCCGTCTTTTCTTATTTGGCTTGTTGAATATGCCTTCGGGATTTCGTTTATTGGAATGGGCTGCACAGTTATGTTAATTTGATATGATGATTTGCCTTTTTTTCTTGAAGTGGATTATTGTTTTCAGTATAAAGTATAATATAAGTGTCAGAACTATCAATATTATTCCATAGTTTATGCTCTGCTGTCTGTATTGTAGGTCCAATTGAACTTTTCCGATGATTTTTAGTTTTTCAATGTCGAACTCTTCTAGTTCGTTGGTGACTGAAAACTATTTTTCAATTTGTTTTCCATATAATGGGGCTAGATAATCTCCTTTAAACATCCATAGTGATTTGTTTGTAAAATTATAGTTCAAGACTGATCCTGTACAGGTATCTATTCCAATTATTATGGGTTCTTGTATGAACCTTATTTCGCCGCATGAGTCTGTTAATTCAATATTTTTGCTGGAATCTACCAGAATGATTCCTTTCATCACCTCTTGAATTCTAACAGCATTCTGACGACGATTAAAATGACATCGAGGTGTTCCATGAGTTAGCATGTTGTGGATGCATTCATCTTTGATAGGAGTTGTGTCTTCGCATATGTTGAATTTGGATGTTTGTGCGAATTACCACTCTTTGCAACTAAATTCACTGAGGAGTCTATTATGAAGGTTACTATATCCTGTTGGATTAGTTCATACTCATAGGTAGCGAGTTTTGGGATTTTAATCAGCACGATTATTCGGTTTATGCCAAATGAGACGCTGCTCCTGCCGTATTGAAATATGTCGTCTAAAAAATTAAGCTCTATCTGTTGTTCCCTTAACTGCTTGAAAATATAGATTTTCTCTTCGTTAGATAATATATTCGTGTTAAGCAGGTTCGCCTTTGCGCATATAATCTGTTCCTCTATATCCTCAGTTACTTTGGTAACATTATCTGATAAGAAAATTAAATTGATAATTTCAATGTCCGCTACATTTCTGTAGATTATGCTTTCTGACTCTCTTAATATAGTGATAATCTGGTTGAGTACTAATGTAATGTTATTTACCTTATTTTGGAGTAAATCGTTGATTTCTATTTGTTCGTTTTGAATTTCAATGATCCTATTTTATTTGTATTCGAGAGTCTTAAGGTTGGTTTCTATAATTCGAAGATCATCGCTGTCTGGATGTCCTGCTATGTATTTAATAGCTGTTCCTAACATATAAATATAACGCTCTGTTAATGGGTTAGGATCCGACGCCTCTAGAAGTCTACACAGGCTCTCCTTTCCAACTCCTATTCCGTCACGTCCCCGACGTGCAGAGCGGTAACATGTATCATCGTATATCTAAGCTTGGGTAAACGGGCTGGTTCCAACCCCTTGGGCGGATGGTGGCGCATGGCTAAACAGGAGGGGGGTGGGCAGTGCGGGTAACCGGGCTGTCTGAACGTCGGGGGGACAGCCAGACGCTAAACTAAACTGTCCCGTGGCCCTTCAGAGATACTGGGAACTCGACGCGGGGCCAGTCACCCTGCCTCGAGTAAGAATACGACTACAGAAAGCAACAAGGAGAATTTTCGAACTGGACTCAACGGTAGCCGACCCCTTCAACGCCCCCGGACAATGATAATGGGCTCATGGAACGTACGCACTCTGCACAGAGCCGGAGCCTTGAAGCAACTAGATGACGCCCTAGCCACACTGAACATGGACCTTGTAGCACTACAAGAAATACGATGGCTAGGGAATGGTGTGCTAAGCAGACGTGGTGAAAAACGGTACCACTTGTACTACAGCTGCCACGACCGCCACCATATGCTCGGAACGGGTTTCGCCATGGGTCCGCGGCTGAAATCCGAGGTCATTGACTTCAAGGCTATAGACGATAGGCTATGCACCCTGCGCATACGAGGCAAATTCTTCAACATCAGCCTCATAAACGTCCACGCCCCTACCGAAGATAAGGACGAAGAGGAGAAGGACCATTTCTACGGCCGCCTCGCAAAAATCATTGATAAGAGCCCTAAGCATGACCTTAAAATCATCTTGGAGGACTTCGATGCAAAAGTCGGTAGGGAGTCAATGTACCGCCAATATATTGGTGATCACAGTCTACATGAGCACAGTAACGACAATGGTAATAGATTGGTCCAACTTGCAGCAGCAAGTAAACTGGTTGTGGGAAGTACCAAGTTTGCGCGTCGGGACATCCACAAAGTAACTTGGGTTTCCCCAGATGGAGCCACCTCCAACCAGATCGACCACGTGCTGATAAGCCGCCGAAGACAGTCGAGCCTGTTAAACGTCAGAACCTATAGAGGAGCAAACATCGATTCCGATCACTATCTGGTTGGCTTAGCGATACGTTGCAGAATCGCCCGTCTCCGTGACAAAGGGGATGAGGGAAAAATGCACGCCCGGCTCAACACGGACTCCCTAAAGGACGCTAAAGTCCAACAGGCATTCGAATCCGCTTTAGGTGAGTCTCTATTACCAGCAACTCCATACGACAATACGAGCGAACGGTGGAGCGCTCCATAAACCAGGATAGTGAACTGTGCAAAATCCACACTACCACCACGTCGGGGCAACACCAAATCTGGCTGGTTCGACGACGAATGTAGACTTGTGACGGAACGTAAGAACTGCGCATACCGAGCAATGCAGCAGCGGCATAGAACGCGGGCATACGCAGAGAATTACATACGGCTCAGACAAGAAGAAAAAAGACCACACCGCACCAAGACACACCAATGGGAAGAGCAACGAGTGCAGGAGCTCCAAAGAATCAGAGAGCGATGCGGCCTAGGAAAAAAGTTTTACCAAGAGATAGCAGGTCACCGAGAAACCTTTATACCTAAGGTGACCCGTTGTCGAAATAAGGATGGAAACCTGGTCAGCTACCAGACAGAGGTCCTCTCGCGATGGGCTCAGTATTCTGATGCATTACTTAATGATCAGTTCAACGAACAGCTAGAGGCTCCACTAGCGGATGATATCATGCTACTGCCACCTAGCATGAACGAAACCCGAAAAGCAATCCGTCGGTTGAAGAATAATAAAGCACCCGGCACCGACGGAATATCAGCTGAACTGATCAAAAACGGAGGTGCAGCACTTGAACGCGAAATTCATCAAATAATTACTGAGGTGTGGGATGGCGAATCGATGCTTTGTGATTGGAATCTTGGTATCATCTATCCCATATACAAGAAAGGAGACAAGCTACATTGCAGCAATTACAGGGGTATTACGGTGTTGAATACCGCCTATAAGATCTTCTCCTTAGTCTTGCAAGAGAGACTTGTCCCATTCGTAGAAGAGATAGTGGGAAACTATCAGAGGGGATTCCGAAATGGAAAATCAACCGCTGATCAGATCTTCACCAGGCGGCAGATCTTGGAGAAGATGGCGGAGCAACAGCTCCAATCTTTCCATCTCTTCATAGACTTCAATGCCGCATACGACAGCATAGCCAGGGTAAAACTTTACGACGCAATGAGCTCTTTTGGAATCCCGGCCAAGCTTACCAGGCTTGTTAAAATGACCATGACCAACGTCACATGCCAGGTGATGGTGGATGGAAAACTCTCAAGGCCCTTTGCTACCACCAAGGGTCTGCGCCAGGGCGATGGGCTTGCCTGTCTCCTTTTCAACCTGGCGCTAGAGTGGGCCATCCGAGACTCAGGAGTGGAAACCTCGGGGACCATCTTCTACAAGTCAATTCAGATTCTGGCATACGCTGACGACAAAGGCATCATTGGTTTGCGGCTCTCCTATGTAGCAGAAGCTTACAAACAGATTGAGCAGGCGGCTGAGAACCTCGATTTGGAGATTAACGAAGCAAAAACCAAAATGATGGTGGCACCGTCAGCGGCCCTGCTAACAAATACTAATGCGAGTCTACTCAGAGGTGACGTACAGATAGGTGAGCGAACCTTTTAAGTCGTAAAAAACTTCGCTTATCTTGGGTCAAAATTCAGCACCAATAGGAGCATATAAGTTGAATTACGCGCAAGGATGCTGGCAGCCAACCAGTCATACTACAGCCTGAGGAAACTTCTCCATTCAAAAATCCTGTCGCGACGGCTTAAGCTGGAACTATATAAAACATTCATAGTTCCAGTACTCACATACGCCTCTGCGACATGGACCTTGTCCAAAACTGACGAAACCCTCTTAGCGGCGTTGGAGAGGAAGATGCTCAGAAGGATTTTTGGCCCCGTATGTGTGGAAGGACAATGGAGGAGCCGATACAACGACGAGCTCTACGAACTGTACGATAGCCTCACTGTCGTGCAGCGAATTAGACTCGCCAGGCTCCGGTGGGCTGGTCATGTCATTAGAATGGCACTGGACGACCCAGCCCGTAAAGTCCTTTTAGGCTGCCCACATGGACAGAGGAGGCGTGGTAGGTCCAAACTGAGATGGAGTGATGGCGTGGATGCGTCCGCCAAAAAGGCCGGGATCAACGATTGGCAGACGACGGCGCTCGACCGCGAGCGGTTCCGGTTTCTCCTGGAGCAGGCCAAGACCGCCAAGCGGTTGTAGCGCCTGATAAGTGAGGTACATATAAGTTGATGCTCTTTTGGGTCTGCTTGAAAGTCATGTTCCTAATTTTTCGTTTCCCATTTGAAGTTTTTCATTTAATGTGTCTTTGAGATGGTTAAGGACATCGTACTGCTACTTAATAGATCGACTTCGTTGAGCATATTTTGTAACGATTCTAGATGAATTATTCTTTCATATCTTATTCTGATTCTAGCTGTTCTTACCTTAAATGCAAGTATGCCATTGTTGCTTTTAATTTCTGTGTAAATATTTCCCCTTGTTAGCGAGAGAATCCGGTATCTGTAATTAGAAGTGATTTTTTTTCAATCTATTTTTATGAATTTTTGCGTTGTTATTGTCTTCAAATGTTGAAAATTGATCACTATCTACCATAACAATTTTAAATTCTTTTTATCAGAGAAGTCTGATTTTTTTGCAACTACCCATACTGGCGACGTATATGGTGAAATGGATTCTTTAATTATACCGCCTTTCAGCATTGTTTTACTTGTGTTTGGACTTCTTCCTCAAATATTTGTGGATATTTATATGACTTTGTATGGATTGGAATATTATCTACTGTCCAAATGTTGTGTTTTATTTTATGCGTAAACAAAAATTTTGAATCTTCATTGTATAGTACTTCTTTATTATGCTTTAAAATATTCAGCAAGGTCTGGTTTTCTTTATAATTCATATGGTGATCATTGATTTAAATAGTTACTGGGGATTATTCGACTGGAGTTTTGTTATTTAGATTTAGATTTGTTAGATTGGTACTTCGAATCGCTATTGTTGCAAGGCCTGATTGTGCTCTGTATAGACCAGGAAGTATTAAAAAATTATCGTGATTTTCTTCTTTAGTAATCACGAAATCTGTATCTTCTTGAAATGGTATTTGAATAATTTTGAGGTCCTGTTCACTAAAATTTATTATTTGCTTTTCTGGGAATCTTTTATGTAAATTTAAAATTTTTCTACCCACTTTAAGAGTATTTTTGGATATATCTAGTTTTGCTTTCAAATTCCGAAGTGTTTCGTATCCAATAAGTCCATAAAAAAGTCGTGAAATTGAAATATAAAGCATTCTACTTTCTTTTTTATGCCAAATATATCGAATGAAGTTGATTTTGAGATTTAAATTTAGATTTGTAACCGTAACCCCTTTTACATCCTTGCAATTATCGAAGTTAACATGACTTGGTGATATATAATTTTTGTTGGCGCCAGTATCTATTAAAAATTGTAAAAGTCCTTTTGTGGTTAATATCTCAAACTATGGTATGAAATTGTTGTCTGTAGTATTGGAAGTCTTTTTCTTGATGCCATTTAAAAATTTAGTTCGTCACATTAATTTTCGGACTCTGAATTTGAAAAATTTTCAGTTTATTTTATTTGATCCTCATGATTACTGTTTTGCATTTTAGATCTATTAGTTCTCATTGTGACGTCCTCACCATGTGATGGTATGAATTCCTGGGAAGCTTGCTTGATTTGTGGTTTGCGCAACAAATTTGTAGTGATCTTTTGATTTGCCTGGTTTGCCAAACAGATGGGGTTTGTCGCCAAACCCATCTATGTATCTTGTTGTGGTTATTAATCCGATTAAAAGATTGATTGGTTTGGCTGCAGCTCTGAATTCATCAGTGACGTTACAAGCACTTTTAATTGCCGTATCAATTTCTTTACTTTTGTTATAAAAATCTGAAACTGTTTTCTTTCCCATTTGTAATATAAAAAAAGTTTCGCCGGCAGAAGGTTTTGATGGCCCAAGCGATCGTTGGAAATCTAGAAGAGTTTTCCCATACTGGAATGTTGGAGACTTTGAGGCCTCTCCTTGGGTAGGGGGACACTCAAAGCTTTTGAATAGAAACACGAAGCGTTAGGTTTGCTTATCGGACTGTATCTTTCTCCACTCTTAAGATTTCTCTTTATATATACTCAATAACGGTTTTGCTATATCCGATTTTTTTAATCCAACTGTTTTGTGTTGATGGTTAGATGTTTTGATATATCCAGCTTATTTAATAACTTAGTGAACTCTGTATCAAAATAATATAAATGTGAAAAGGTGATAGTGTCACCCGTAGGCTATAAAGGCAGCGATCGCGGGTAAGAGAGTCAGTCGTTGTCAACCTCTAGAAAAATAAACATCGAGCGAAGACCGAATAGATTCAATCTGTGTGTTTTTTTCCCCTCCGACTGTACTACTCCTTACATTTGGTGTCAGAAGTGGGATGGCGAATTTCCCAGAAACGGTTGTGTACCGAGTAGAGTCTTGTGTGTTATCGGCGCTGTGTGCGCGTGATAGAGCTGTGTGCGGTATCGGTGCTGTGTGCGCTTGGTAGAGCTGTGTGCGTGGGTGTTATCGGCGCTGTGTGCGCGTGGTTTAGCCGTATGTAATTATGCGCTGAACGCGCAGAATTGTCGTGAGCTGCGTTACCGGGTGAAACCGTTTGTGGTGTTTTTGCTGTGTGCTAAGCAGTCAAAAGTGACAATGGAAAAATTAGTGGAAGAATTTACGCGCACAGGATTAATGCGAAAGTGCGAAGACGCTGGATTGGCCGTAACGGGCACCAAGGAGGATTTGGCGGCGCGCTTGATCGAGGCGCAAGCTAACGGACAGTTCGACAACGATGTTACAGGTGTGACTGGTTTTCACGATGCGGAGGCTTCTATGTCTGAAGTTGAGCCGAAATCCGCACCAAATAGAGCTGAAATCATGCAACCTTACTCGTTTCGTGATGTGGAGGATTCGATCGAAGCATATGGCGAGGACGTAAATCGCGATATCAAAGCTTGGTTCCATGAATTCGAGGGAGCTGCTACCATGGCAAGGTGGACTGATAAACAAAAGTTCATTATGACGCGTAGGAAAATGGTCGGAGTAGCCCGAAGTTTTATACTGACTCTAAAAGATGTTGCGTCATATGCTGCCCTGCGAGCGGCATTGATTAAAGAGTTTGGGCCTATCATCCGCGCGAGCGATGTACATCGGCGGCTCGTTACGCGGCATAAGAAGCAAAGCGAATCCGCATAAGAATATGTGTACGAAATGCAGCGAATAGCCAGCAATGCCGAGATTGACGAAAGCAGCCTCGTGGAGTACATTGCGGATGGCATAACAGCTGAGGCTAAAACAAGAGCGACGCTATATAGAGCAAAAACGATCATGGAACTTAAAGAAGAATTATTGTTCCTCGAACGAGCAGAAAAGGAAAATATAGTTAAAAGGAGTGGAGGACAAAAGGAACACACGAATATAGGTGGCGTGCGCAAGTGTTACAGTTGTGGCAAAATTGGACACGAAGCCCGAGATTGCTTTAAACAAATAAAGTGTTTTGAATGTGGTAGCTTTGGGCATCGTTCTCAGGATTGCTCAAAGGAATCCCGATCATAAGTTGATGGTCGCGCTACGGGTTCCAACACACGAGAAGGAACACGCGGAAAATGCTTCGATAGTGGTTTCCCGGGCCATGAGGCGAAAACGTGTAGTAACGCGTCGCGCATGAAGTGTTATGGGTGCGGTGCATTTGGGCACAAGGCAAGCGAGTGCACAAAAAGGCTTGTGGCAAGAGTTCCTTCGAATTTAGTCGTAGACGCAGAGGAACCAACGGTAAATATGTCAATCAGCAATTGTGCGTTACATACTCTGTTTGACTCCGGGTGTTACTTTAATCTGATCACCGACACAGCTTTTCGCCGAATCGGAGCACCACCTGTAAAGAACATCGCTATTGAACTGCACGGCTTCGGAGGAAAGCGTACCCGTGCCGAGGGTAGGACTTCTATGGATGTGTCGATAAATGACCACACCTATCAGGCAGTGCCGTTTTTTATTGTGCTGGACGGTACAATGAAGTACGAATGCATTGTGGGTAGAGAATCCCTGGTATTGTTCGACGCGGTGGTAACAAAGAACAAAACAACGTGGAGGATACGCTGCTCGCGGATGTGTTCCAAGTGGAAAGTGATCAACTAATAACAGTTTCGGAGAAGTATCGCAACGCGATCGAGACAATGATACGCGAGTTCAACCAAAACAGGGTCAGTGGTTTTCAACAAGAAACGTGTCCAGTCAAGTTGGAGATAATACCTGACGGACAAATAATGCCTTTCCGACAACCACCAAGCCGGTTGTCATTTTGGGAATCCAAAGCAGTGGATGATCAGGTAGACGAATGGTTGAAGAAAGGCATTGCTAGGCCATCTACATCAGAATATGCTAGCCGTGTTGTGGTGGTTAAGAAGAAAGACGGAACCAACCGAGTTTGCATCGATTATCGGAAACTTAATTCCATGATTTTGAAAGACGGATTCCCTATACCGGTTATCGACGAAGTAGTACAAAAACTTCAAAAGGCGCAATGGTTCTCGGTTATGGACATGGAAAACGGTTTTTTTCATGTCCCCGTGAAGGAAACGAGTAAGAAGTATACGGCGTTCGCGACGAAACGTGGTTTGTACGAATTCAACCGAGCACCTTTCGGGCTGTGTAATTCACCGGCGGTCTTTATTCGTTACGTGAACTATGTCTTTCGCGATATGATTGCAAACAACGTGCTAGATTTGTATATGGATGATATGGTCATCCACGGTTCAACGCCAGTAGAGTGTTTATCGAAAACGGAATCAGTGTTAAAAACAGCTGCAGAATACGGCCTAGCGATAAAGTGGAAAAAGTGCCAATTCATGCAACGGGAAGTAAACTTCTTAGGGCATAGAGTGAAGAATGGAACAATATCACCAGGAACGGAAAAAATAAGTGCAGTGAAAAATTTGAAAGTCCCGCAAAATGTGAAGACAGTACAGGCTTTCCTTGGGTTGCCGTCACGTGTGGTTACAGATAGAGGAACAGCATTTACGGCGAAGGCGTTCGAAGAGTTTATTCGGTGTCACGCGATTGATCACATTGTTACGACAACGGGTGTACCTCGAGGAAACGGGCAGGCGGAGCGGATCAATCGAACGGTGTTATCGATCTTGGGCAAATTGGTGATGGAGGATCCTGCAAAATGGTACAAAGGCGTCGGCCGGGTCCAACGTGCGATTAACGGGCATTATAATTCATCTACGGGAAGATCGCCGTTTGAGCTCATGTTCGGTATTAGGATGAAATATTTGTCGGACGATTCGTTGAAAGATATGCTGGAGCGGGAATGGTATGAAGAATATGAGCGCGATAGGCAAGAAATAAGAAATGATGCAAAGAAAGCGATCGAGCAGGCACAGACAGGGTATAAAGAGCACTTCGATAAGAAAAGAAAATCAGAGTATGGTTATCAGGTCGGGGATTTAGTAGCGATAAAAAGAATGCAGTTTATTAGCGGGAAAAAGCTGGCTAATGAATTTTTAGGCCCATACCGAATAACAAAGGTAAACCGAAATGGGCGGTACAAAGTAGAAAGGGCAGCCGACTTTGAAGGGCCTCGCGTTACGGCTACCAGCGAGGATAACATAAAATTGTGGGCCTATGCGACGGTAGAATCGGAATATGAGGAAGAATAGCTAGTGTTTTAAAAAAAAGGGGGAAAAGAAGATCTTAAGCTAAATTTCAGACTTCAAGGATCGAAGTTCGTCAGGAAAGGCCGAATGTGAAAAGGTGATAGTGTCACCCGTAGGCTATAAAGGCAGCGATCGCGGGTAAGAGAGTCAGTCGTTGTCAACCTCTAGAAAAATAAACATCGAGCGAAGACCGAATAGATTCAATCTGTGTGTTTTTTCCCCTCCGACTGTACTACTCCTTACATAAATGTTTTGGTTCGATGGTTCCGTGAGGGTGAGTGCAAAAGATACGGAACCGTACCGGGAACCGTGCCTCGCTCCATACAAATTGTATGAGCGGTGCTCGGTTCCAGCGGTTTCGACAAAATAACGGGTACCGACAGAACAGAACGATGTGTATGTAGTAGTGAAGCTTTTCGATCGAATGAACTCGAGTGAATTCGCATAAGAGTTTGAAGGAGGGAAAGAGCAAGCAAGTTGCGGGCAATGAACTTACACTTTTGATTTTTTGAAGTGTTGATGTTCATGCGTGTGTACGATAAGCCGATTTGGTTCCGGAACCGCGGTACAGGTTTGCACCCACCCTGACGGGCGCGGTGACCTACTTTTGCTTTGCGTTAATAAATGCTTATTTGGCTGTCTAGTTTGGGTGGCTACTTTGTTTTTTTGCGGATCTATGGTGTCGCTTTACATTTGTGCATTGATCATTTATTTTTGCATTCTTTGCTTGAATGTGGGACACGGTGTGTTCGCGAAGTGATTTAAACCTAATGTGCTTCAATAGTGTAACAGTCTTCATTAAAGTAGGGTGTTTAGCAGGCATGCTACACATTGTTACATAGAATAGTGACTGGATATGAAAAGAAAAATCTCTTTTGTCTCCATATGAATAAAGTAATGCATTTTTTATATCTTCCCAATTATTGGGATTTCCAGCAGCAATCAAGAAATCTTTAGCTTCACCAGTGATTTTGCTTTTAATAGCCCGAAACAGTTGTGGATAAATCGGGTCGTCTATGTATTCAGAGAATAATTCTAGCACTTCCTGCGCTTCCTGAATCCAAGCTAGAGTTAACCTTTTGTTGCCCGAGAAAACTGTAACATTTTTAATTGGATCCGGCGTTTTACAGCAGGTAAACGGATCTATTACCGGTTTACTTTTTTAATTTCTCAGCTCCTCCATTAAGGTTTGCTGATTTTGCGAAAGTTGTGCAATGTGTGAAGTTAACACTTCGTTTGTCGCAATTTTGCAAGGTTTAATCACTGCAAGGTTTTTTTTCCTGAATTTCTATTTTATCCTTCTATACACGAAGTTAAGAATCTGCTTCGAAGGAATTTAAACCTGCTGCATGTTAATTTTTCATTATCACTTCGCACTTCTTAACGAGAAATTTACGGGTATAATGTTGCGATCTCACTCGCTCTACTGTCTGTTTTATATTCCCCTGTCACTCATCGGCCTTCATGAACACTGTCACGCTACTTCTCGCTACCCCGCTCAAGAACAACCAACAAAAATTCAACGACAAAGCTATCGTTTCACTCTTTGCTCTCGCTTCCACTCACTGCCACTTCTTTACTTCACCAAAAAGTGTGCTTACTCACCATCCGGTGCTATTGAGTGTCGCATGGCCCCAAGCAACGGAGGAACTCACGAAATGTATGGGATATTCAAAATTTCGACTCGTCGAACAGCCTTCCCAGCTGCCAGGAATCACACAAAAGAAACTCACGACGGAGGCTCTCAAAAGGCTTGAAATTTGCGGTTTTGTCGTCAAAATTACAGTCGCGGCCGGAAACGCTCGTGCGTGCTTCGGCCCTTTTCCCCTTCGCTACCATTTCTCATTTCTGCAGTTCAGTTTCTCTCAAGGCAGAGAGAACGCAAGCCGCGAGCGCAAGCTTCGAGCGCAATTACGCTCGCGCTTACGGCTGCGCTCTCTTTCAGAACAAACGCGCAGACGGAAGAACCTACAAGAGGGAATACAGTACATTTTATTGCGTTTTTCATATTTCATTATTTTGTTTGCAGTGGCGTCTTTCAGCTGCGTGTACGGGAAATAAACGCCTTCATCGTCCAGTAGCACTGCTTGCCTGCATGGCCAATTACATGTAGTTCACATCTATCACCAGTATTTCCAGTGGTGAAATGCTGCGACATAGTTTCCACGTCCAACAGGAGCAAACATCCTGTCCTGCATAGTAGTTCCCTCGTCAAGCAGCAGCAAACATGAAATAAGATAATGAAAGTGTTAGAAAACAAATCAAACTCCAATTGCGATGATTTTTAACCTACCTCAACGGTAACGCTTCCTCTGCGATGACACGACCTTTCTCCAAGAACAGCACTTGCACACTGGCAGTTTGAGTTTTCTCTTGAACTTACCCGTACTCTTCGCCGTTTGCTTCGATCCACAAATTTGCTAAGTTCACTTCGCCGACGCATCGGCCGGACTTAGAATTTGGAGAAACGCGCACACAAACCCAAAATCGCTGCTGGCAGCCGCACACATGCACACGCACAAGGGTGCGAAGGTGCAAAGCGGAGAAATCTAGCCCATTTCGCTCGCTTCGTGCAGCCAGGCGGGGAAAAAACACCCAAAATCTTTGCCAGAGCTCTGGCATTCGTCAGCAGGGTTGTCAAACATCTCATCGGAAATGTAACATTTCCGATTCTTGCTTTATAAGTCACTGGAAAATTCTCTCACGTCAGTTGAGCGCCGGCTGTCGAGGTGGTAGGATGCACGTCGTCCGGTGCAAAAAAAAATGCATCATAAATTTCGATACTGGCCTGGCCGACCCGCGCAGGCCGCTCTACCAGTGATTGGGTTGCCCTTACCTTTTTCGCCCACGTTGACGGTACCCTAGCAATTGCTACTGCTATTCCATATGTGATCTAATGTTTTATGATCAGCGATCGCATGTGGACAATGATTACGGTACGAGCATGATAGTTTACCACCGGCATAGACCAAAACACGTATGAAATGCAAACCGCAAACCATATCGTCATTGGGATTCTCAATCTAACTCCCTTGATTTGTATCTATGAAACGATAGTAAACAAAATAACACCCATGTTTCCTATCACCGGTGCAAACGATGCATGCAATCTATCATATGAATCTATACCCGATATACAATCACTGCGTGAGATATGCGTATTGCATGGAAGCATTCGTACATCAAGTGCTCACATACGTTGTAATCCATCCACACTCCGGATCTATTTTTGGACGCATGCATCGCCGCCATCGATCTTGGCAAACACGTAAATCAAAAGGCAATGCATACCCCTTAAGGTTGAAGACGCCAGATTGCTCAACCCATCGACGCTGAAGACCCATCGCCAGCCCGACCAGCCATATCGACATCAGTTCCCTGTATTCTTCCAAGTCTCAACATCCCCTTTCAAACTAACAAAAATAAAATTTGCCCTTCCATATCTCTAGCACCAGCGCACGTGGCAACGGACGGACGGTACCTGAGCTGGATCGACAAAGCATGTGGGACCAGTACACGCCGGCGGGAGGAAATGAAGCCAAAGTGCGAAGGAAGTGAAAATGAAAGAACATAGAACATGCAACGCCTCTACTCAAAATCGGTAGGCGGAATATCGAATTTTATGAGGCATATTTTTTTTTGCGCCGGACGACGTGCATCCCACCACCTCGACAGCCGGCGCTCAACTGACGTTAGAGAATTTTTGAGTGACTTATAAAGCAAGAATCGGAAATGTTATATTTCTGATGAGATGTTTGACAAGGCTGTTCGACGAGTCGAAATTTTTAACGTCCCATACATTTCTTGAGTTCCCCTGTTGCTTGAGGCACTGGGACTCTCTGTTAAAATACCTCTCAGATAAAATAACACATTTTTAAAAATTTATCACCGTTTGATATTACTTTTTTTAAAGTAAACCTTTCTTTCCTGTTTTCTTTCGTTGCAAATTTAAATACGATTATAGGACTACAAACATCTTGTTATTTTGAATTTTATTAAAATGCATAACCGGTTACATACAATACATTTTGGTTTTGCTTTTTTCACAGCGTTCAAATGCTGCACTTAAAGATCTCTCTCTCTATTTTTTTGATTTTTTTCTTCTGGAGCATTCTTTGTTACAGTAATTGTATATGTGTTAATGATTTTGGCCTGCCGTGTTTGCGTTGTTATTTTTTACAATTTTATTCATTTCATAATGAAGATTTCAATTTAACTTAGCTTTACAGTTTGTTTTCTAGACTAAGCTACGAATATTCTATGCATTGTTGTGTGGAGACTGATATAAAATCGCATCACTGCAATTTCAATTTATGATTTTCTCCAAATTACATCATTAAAATACTTTGCACTTAATTTCAAACATGAAATTAAAAATAAATTCAATATTATTGTAGTTATTGATCATTTATTCTGTTAAGAAGAGCGAGTCAACTAAAAAGAAGAGGAAGAGATTGAAGAAAGACGTTATGGTTGAATTTTTTTTATAATCCTTTCAACGCCCATTTGATACTAAGCAAATCAAACAACTCAACAAATCAAACTTACAATGCCATCTGAACGCACTCTTTAATAATTGTTAATTTTCATTAAGTGCTTTTGAAACATCATAAGCTAGCCGTTGAAAAAGGAATAAATTTGCTGTATAATTTTGTTTTGAAAACAATTGTAAATTTAACAGTTATTCAAAAAAAAAACATTTGCAACTTAGCAATAGTATAC
>NC_071293.1:14370433-14412933 GCF_943737925.1 Anopheles nili | reverse complement strand
CGTCATCGGAGACCTCAATGCTCAGGTCGGGTGAGAGGAGGCCTATAAACCAACGATTGGAAGCTTTAGTGTCCACCAGCTGACCAACGACAACGGCCTCCGGCTCATTAACTTCGGATCCTCGAGACACATGAACATCCGTAGCACCATCTTCCAGCACAAACCTCGATTCAGCTACACCTGGAGGTCACCACAACAGACGTATTCCCATATAGACCACGTTCTAATAGACGGAAGGCACTTCTCGGACATCATCGACGTACGAACGTACAGGGGCGCAAACGTCGACTCGGACCACTTCCTGGTCATGATCAAGCTACGGCAGAAGCTCTGCGCTGCCAACTCATTGCGTCACCGGCATACCCCATGCCTAAACACGGATCGGCTGCTAACACCCTCTGTTGCCGAGGGCTTCGCGTCAGCGCTTGGGGAAGCGCTACCGGACAATAACGCGACCGCCACATTGTCCCTCGACGCCCACTGGCGTATGGTGGAGTGAGCAATCAGCAGCACAGCCGAGCAGACACTAGGCTATAAGCCACGAGGCCAGAAGAAGGAGTGGTTTGATGACGAGTGCAGGCGGGCACTATCCGAGAAGAACGCAGCGCGCCCCCAAATGCTACAGCACGAAACCCGTCAGAACGTGGAACACTACAAACGACTGAGAACGCGGCAAACCCAGATCTTCGAGAGCAAGAAGCGTCGCTTCGAGAAGTCGAACGAACAACTCATGCAGCAGCTATCTCAGTCGGGGAAATCTCGCCAGTTCTATAAGATGTTAAAGAAGACACAAGGCGGCTTCACGCCAATCGTCGCAATGAGTCGAGACGAGGAGGGCAACATTCTTACGGACGAGCGAGAGGTGATCGAAAGGTGGAAGTGCTACTTCAACGGGCACCTGAACGGAGCGGAATTAGGAGAGTTCAACAGCACTGCAAGCAGAATCAAGCAGCACATTAGCCGGGAGGTAGAAGACGAGGTGCTCTCACCATCCTTGGAAGAAGTCACTAGCACCATCAAGCAGCTGAAACACAACAAAGCAGCTGGCAGCGATGGTCTAGCGGCAGAACTATTCCAGATGGGTTCGGTTGAGCTTGCGGTCAATATACACCAGCTAATTGGGAAAATCTGGGAGCAGGAAAGGATACCGGAGGACTGGAAGCTGGGTGTCATCCACCCAGTGTACAAGAAGGGTGACAGAATGGACTGTGCCAACATGCTGTATCGAACATGCTGTCGAACATGCTGTCGGATCCGTTCGAATCTCACCGGGGTCTGAGGCAAGGTGATGGGCTCTCCTGCCTCTTATTCAACATCGCTCTGGAAGGTGTCATGAGAAGCGCGGACTTCGATATCCGCGGCACGATTTTCACCCGCTCCCTCCAATTCCTAGGCTTCGCGGATGACATCGATATCATCGAGCGGAACACTAGGACGGTGTGCGAGGCGTACACCCGACTAAAACGCGAGGCCGCAAGAATTGGACTAATGATCAATGCGACAAAAACAAAGTACCTGCTCGTCGAGGGCTCTGACAGTGATAGAACCAGACTGGGGAGCAGTTTCTCAGTGGACGGCGACGAACTTGAGGTAGTAGAGGAATTCTGCTACCTCGGCACTGTCGTAACTCCGGACAACAACGTAAGTTGCGAAATCCGGAGGCGCATTGTTCAGGGGAATCGTGCCTACCATGGGCTCCACAAACTCCTGAGGTCCAGGTGGCTTCTCCCACACACGAAGTGTGCCATTTACCGCACGCTGATTAGACTGGTCGTTCTCTATGGGCATGAGTCCTGGACTCTGCTCACGGAGGACGTCAACGCCCTCGCAGTCTTTGACAGCGGCGCGTGCTCCGGTCTATCTTTGGCGGTGTGTGTCAGCAGGGCGTGTGGAGGAGAAGAATGAACCACGAGCTAGCTGAGCTGTATGGCGAGCCGGACATCCTGACGGTGGCGAAGGCCGGCAGAATTCGGTGGTTGGGGCATGTCATGAGGATGCCGAACTCATGCCCCACCAAGAAGGTGCTCACCAGCGACCCGTCCAGCACAAGGCGGCGAGGAGCTCAGCGTGCTTGGTGGATGGACCAAGTGGAGCAGAACCTGCGGGATATCGGATGCAACCGGGGATGGAGAGCTGCAGCCATGGACCGAGCTACCTTGAAAGCGATTGGAGACCAGGTCATGTCACTAAAACGTGCTCAATCTTGAGCAGACCAGCAAAGAAGAAGAAGAAGAAAAAGAAGATTCAATGCGAAAAGATGATTTATGCGAACCCATTACTACTACTTTACGTTCTACAACTGTAAAACAGAAAAGTATAAAGTTGGATATAAATTTAACTTGAACGACTTACAGGTTTAACGAGGAAGTTTTTCGTCTCAACTGCGATAGTTTTTAAAGCAATTAAGGAACATAACGAGGAGGCTAAGAATGTGCAAATATCACAAACGTTAGCACGTGAAAATAGCACCATATTGGCAGAAATCGAAAAAAAAACAATGCTGGATAAACTTTGATCGTAGTACGTTTATGGTCAATTTATTTGATCTGGTAAACGTGGTTGTACGGCACTGCTAGTTAAGTGAAAGCTTCAACGCAGTTAGTCAAATCAATTCGGACCCATGTGGCAGAACTTAAAGGAGTTCACGAACCAGGTCTAACAGCCAGGAGACAAATACCGAAGATTTTCGATAGCGGAAAAGAGAAGGAGGCGATTTTCTATTTGCATCTCGCCAGTATGAGTTATTTTTCGGTGCCAGTTCACCGCTCGGCTGCATCGCCCATGCGAAGCTGCCAGCGAGCATTTTGACGAAGATATGCGGTAGCCAGAAAGAGAAAAAAGCTCTGCCCTATGAAAGTGAAAGTGTTTTTCTTGGTGATCGGTCGTTTTGGGTTAAACAACGCAGCTAAGTTTGTACACATTGTTCTTAGACACATGATTGCATCTTCTAAGCCATATGTTTTCTTCTTATTATGTGCGGGCTTCCGCGCGATGTGAGGAAAAAATCAACACCATTTATCCGCCGTATATGCTGTTGAAAAAGACTAACTAAGATGGAATTTGATGCATACCGCCAATTCAAATGACGCTGAACGATATCAACAAACGCTTGGCTACAGTTGTGCTACCGTGCTTCCGAGCAAATTTGAAGCCGCCTTAATGGCGCGTGTCCACCTATCGGGCTAATCGAATGAGTTGCTCATCGGACCAGCTGTTGACACATCAATTGTCAAAAATTTGTATGGAATTCGCTTGCTGGTTTAGTCCGAGCAGTGGACACGCAAAACTTACGTGGTGCTCATTGCACTCGTTTGTATATTTAGTTTTTCTATTTAAAACAAATCTAAAAAAATTCAATTAATTATTTCTCCTTTTGCTATGAAATAATAGTGTTATTGTAAATACAGTCCCGCTCAAAACTGTTTAAATTTGAAACTGTCATCGAGACAGCTCGACGATGTCCGACGATGTCCGACGAATGTCCGATAGCGTAGGTCCACGACTCTGGAAAACACAAATTGGTCGCTCACTCTCGTTCACTCAATTCTAGTCACTCATTCTTTTAGCTTGGTCCGAATGGTGGCGCCATAACACGCGCCATAACACGTTGACCGCCACATCACCCAATTCGTGGATGATACAAACACTTCCCGGAGAGCCACATCACCCTTCTTTTGGGTGATGATAAAAGCGCACAACGTACCGTGTACGAAAGACACTAATACCATGCCGAGCTTGCGAAAAGCGCTAAAACAAACGAATCGTTTCTGAGAAAATACGGGCATACCACCCAACGTAAGATCGTAAGAACGTGTGATGATTTTTTTTCATCGACTAACATAACTTATAAGAACGATAATGACATAAAATGAGAAGTTTTTTCCTGAACACAACAAGTTTGTCTTTCTTATGGCGCGTGTCCACCATTCGGACCAAGCTAAAAAAATGAGTGACTAGAATTGAGTGAACGAGAGTGAGCGACCAATTTGTGTTTTCCAGAGTCGTGGACCTACGCTATCGGACATTCGTCGGACATCGTCGGACATCGTCGAGCTGTCTCGATGACAGTTTCAAATTTAAACAGTTTTGAGCGGGACTGTATTTACAATAACACTATTATTTCATAGCAAAAGGAGAAATAATTAATTGAATTTTTTTAGATTTGTTTTTAAATAGAAAAACTAAATATACAAACGAGTGCAATGAGCACCACGTAAGTTTTGCGTGTCCATTGCACGGACCAAACCATCAAGCGAACTCCATACAAATTTTTGACAATTGATGTGTCAACAGCTGGTCCGAAGGGCAACTCATTCGAATAGCCCGATAGGTGGACACGCGCCATTAGAAACATCACTAGAAACATCCGGGCTGTAAGCAAAGACGCTTTTCGATTCGAGCGCATTTTAACTCCTCTGATACATGGAGTTTTCATACACGACCTTGTCACACAATCGAACGGTTTCATTTCTTCGATTAAGAAAAATTTTCAAGCATGCCGATCATTCTGGCTCATGCGAAAGAATTATGCGTCTAATTCAGTCAAAACACGAGCGAGACCGCTGCACAAGATTTATAGCATGCCGTTTTGTTTAGCACATGGACCGCGGTTTTCTCCCTCCATTCGACGACCATTTTACCTGAGAGTAAAAACACCTCGAGAGAATAAGCCCATCGTTTGGCTCTCGCAAGCCATTTGCGTTGCACTCTTTGATTCGGCTGTGCGCTGTCGTAGGATGAACCCTTTGTTTATTTAGGTCTCGACCTGCGCAGGCCGTTCTACCTGCGTTTGGGTTGCCCTTACCTTTTTCGCCCACGTTGACGGTACCCTAGCAATTTCTACTGCTATTCCATTTGTGAGCTAATGATTTATGATCAGCGATCGCATGTGGACAATGATTACGGTACGAGCATGATATTTTACCAGCGGCATGAACCGAAACACGTATGAAATGCAAACCGCAAACCATATCGTCATTGGGATTCTTAATCTAACTCCCTTGGTTTGTATCTATGAAACGATAGTAAACAAAATAACACCCTTGTTTCCTATCATCGGTGCAAACGATGCATGCAATCTACCATATGAATCTAGACCCGATATACAATCACTGCGTGAGATATGCGTATTGCATGGAAGCATTTGTACATCATGTGCTCACATATGTTGTAATCCATCCCCACTCCCGATCTATTTTTGGACGCATGCATCGCCGCCATCGATCTTGGCCCACACGTACATCAAAAGGCAATGCATACCCGTTAAGGTTGAAGACGCCAGATTGCTCAACCCATCGACGCTGAAGACCCATCGCCAGCCCGACCAGCCATATCGACATCGGTTTCCTGTATTCTTCCAAGTCTCAACAGCCCCTTCAAACTAACAAATAAAATTTGACCTTCCAAACCTAGCACCAGCGCGCACGTGGCAACGGACGGTACCTGATCTGGATCGACAAAGCATGGGAGACAGTACACAACGGCGGGAGGAAAGTACCCAAAGCGCGAAGGAAGCGAAAAGGAAAGAACACATAATAGAATGCAACGCCCCTACTCAAAATCGGTAGGCGGAGTATCGAATTTTATGACGCATTTTTTTTTTTGCACCGGACGACGTGCATCCGATCACCTCGACAGCCGGCCTGCGACTCACGGATAGAGAGCGGTCGGCCATCTTTTAAGGTCTCAGTCGAACAGATCGCATTTACGAGGGTCCGTACGAATATAGCCGTTCGAGCCGCTCGAAATGTCAAATTCTCCATACAAATCGACTGCTCGAAAGTTACTTAGGTGGATAGTGCTCTTTTGCAGTACCACTCTCTTCTCTCTGGCTTCTACACACATTCGTTCTCGTCCGTTCGTTCTGTTTTCTTCTCGCGCTTGCTGTGAAATATTTGCCATAGATAGATTAAATACGTACCAACATTTTCGGTGCAGCAGTCCTCGATAAACCCTGCTCGGAACAGATAGCATATTTGTCTATGGATATCGTTTGTAACCAGCTTTTAATGTACCGACAACAGCCAATTTGTTATGCGTTATTTTATCTGAGATTTAAGATCTCGGAAAAGGTACGCATCAATACATAACGAATAGATCATAAATAACGAATACGCATTGATATTTTCTTTTAAATATTTCTGATCTACCGATTTTATAAACTCCGAATGACATTTTTTCTAAAACAACAATTCTAAATTATTATAGTAACCTCTCCATATTAACGCAAATAACACTATAAAAGTTCCTCTGCGCTAAACGACGCAGACAGATTATCAATGGTTAGATATATCTTTCCTGCCTAACTTACAAAACATATTCATAAATTTTACACATGCGCCGTCATCTAAGCTGGAATCATGTAACATGTAACATCTGTTTGATGCTTACAGACAAACAAATAGATCTGTCGGACGAAGACGGAATGGGTAAATCGCAAACGATTATCTGGGGTAGTACAAGGATTAGCAGAATTTGATGCCATATATGGACAGCGTAGAAGCCTAAATATCTCACCAATCCGTTGCCACTTCGTTGCCAAAAGAACCATTACAGCATTTGTGTTGAGAAACAATACAATTGAAGAGCTCATTCAAACAATCACAACAAATGCTTCCCATTTGTCAAAATAATAGCAGTTTTCGGTCAGCAAACATTTTTATGGAGCATTCAAGGCCGTCAAAAGACATTGAGCCCATTACATGGTGCAGATAGTTGGAGTTAGTAAAACACAACCTGTAACAACAGAGAGGAAACTGTGCATATCCTCCTCTGGTAGTTCCATTGCCACTCATCCTCGTATTAGTATGCTTTCATGAAATACGGATTTATTTTATTAGCATATCTACCATCATCGTCAATAGACAAACGGATGGTTCCTTACCCTAACCGTTGCTGATATCTCCATCGGATGTATCCTACACTGATTTATGACAATATGGTTTATTGATATTGAGTATGTCCAGTTTGAGCGTATGGAAAATTTTATAATGTGCTCATATGTGAACCTTGTTACGTTGTATTTTATGCAGAAATGTGTATTTCCATGCTTTTATACTGTATTTCGAACATCATACGTGGCATTCAGTAGAAAATATATCAGAATGTTGTGATTTTCTTCATAACTCGACGGACCAAAACCCAGATCACACAGCTGATCGTTCCAAAATAGAGAGTCCCAGTGCGCGTTCAAATAAGAGATAGATTGAACGTCGTGCGATAGCACCGGACGGCGAATAAGCTCACTTTTTGGTGAAGTAGAGAAGAGGCAGTGAGTGGAAGCGAGAGCAAAGAGTGAAAAGACAGCTTTGATGGTAAATTTTTGTCAGTTGTTGTTGAGAGAGGTAGCGAGAGGTAGAGTGACAGTGATCATGAAGGCTGATGAGTGACAGGGGAATATAAAACAGACAGTAGATAAAATGAGATCGCGACATTATAGCCGCAAATTTTTCGTTGGGTGATTTGGGTGATGATTTTTTTTCTATTTAACGATTTAACAAGTTTAGTATTGCTATTTAGTATCATGAAAATGGTAAAAAAGATCAGTTTTATGACATAGTACATACCTGTCAAAGAGTCATACCACTCGAAAAACACTCCTAGACTACGATCTGGGGGAAAGAATCGCCTTTCAACGAAGTACAGAAGATTATAATATCGGAACAAAAGCGCAACTCCTTGCTCATCTCTAGTTGGAGTTTTTGCAGCCTAAAAGAAATTGAATAATAAACCATAAATTTTTGGTAAATATGAATATGCATGTTTGTTTCTATAAAAATCTAAATATATATACATATATATATATATATATATATATATATATATATATATATATATATATATATATATATATATATATATATATATATATATATATATATATATATATATATATATACCCCACTGGGGTTGCCACTGAACCGATTTGCACCAAACTTGGTACATAGGTTTATGATGGTCTCGAATTTAGGCATTTGATTTTTTTAAATTTTTAGAGCCTCCCAAAAAGGGGTCTCCCATACAATCCCAATTCGCGACTATTCATTTTAAAATACAAAAGATGCCCGATTTAGCTGAAATTTGATGCATAGATGTTTCATTACTAAAAACTAATACTCGCAAAATTTGAGCCATCTCAATGGGGAACAAAGGGGGGCTTCCATACAAACCCCCACTTCAAAAAATGAATATTATCCGCTTAAAATTATAGATGACGCCCGATTTGGCTGAAATTATACATAGATGTTTCATTACTTAAAACTTCTACTGGAAAAATATCAGCCTCCTCAATGAAGAACAAAGTGAACCTCCCGTAAACCCCCCCCCCCCCCCAAGTGAATATTATTCGCTTGAATCTGTAAATGATGTCCAATTTTTCTGATATTTGGCAAACATATTTCTTTTTATATTCGGCAAAAGTATTCAAAGCTTCATCCACCCCCGTGAGATATAACGGGGGGGGGGCTGCCATACAAACTCCCCCCGTCTAACAAATCTATAATAATTACTAAACAATACAAAAACCCACCGGTTAGACTAAAATTCGGGATGCATATATCTTTTTTATAAAAGAATCCAAATCAGTTGATAATCCGGTGGAAAAAAAATGGGGGCTCCCATACAAACCCCTATCAGAGCAGGCAATATTATTCACTTAAAAATACAAAACACAGATCTGGTCGAAATTTAGCACAAATGCATCTATTTATATTTTGCAAAAGAATCAAAAGTTTCGGCAGCCCCAATCCAGCAAAAAGGAAGGGCTTCTATACAGCCACAAAAAAGGGGGCAAAAATACAACACAAAAACACAACCACAAAAAAGGGGGGCAAAAAACAAATGAAGGCCGAAATATCCGCAATTCGACAAACATGTTCCTTTTAATTTTTCGAGCAGAAACTAAAGCTTCAGTTACCCCGAAGAAAAAACGGGCATCTTCTATACCATTCGCTGCCCTTATTATGAAACAATATGTAGGTCTGTTAATGGCTATACAAAATTCAAACAATGACCAACTTGTCTGAACATATTTTTATAAATCTGATTGTAAAAAGCCTAACCCTCCTGCCCCCTCAGAGGATAAAAGAGTAGGGGGTCTTCCATAAATTCCCTTTCACAGTAATTGAAAATCGTTGAATACAAATGACATTGATTTAACCTAAATATTGCGAATGCATTTCTTAAAATTCTCTTTACCATATGTGATGAAGTGTAGGTTTCTTGGTTTAATATATCTTTTTATCATAAAATATCACTGTGAAGTACATATGTCGTCGAAATCAACTAAAATTTTATCACTTAATACAAAGACTTTTAAAATTCCAGTTCTACAAGCGGATAACCCTCTCCCTCTACCAAACACAGAAAAGTTATTGAAAAATACATATGGCTTCCTACTCGATTGAAACACGGTACAGATGCTTCTTCCTATTCATATTGCGACGAAAATTCATTTACGCCAGTGCGAAATGCTTTGGAAGGTTTCCAAAGTACCTCCTGTCGGTATTACCAAGAAAATAATTCAGTCATAGCTATAAGCATGGTTCGTATGATTTTAGGTGAGGATGATTCTTTTTACACAAAATTTAAAAAAAGGCTCCCATACAAGCTGTTCTTATTAGAGTATTGGAAAATATTGTCGAGCATAGCAATCATGTCAGACTTAAATGAAATGAGGCAAATTCGTTAAAATGTCAATATTTACTGGAAAATTAGAATGTGACGTTGCAGCTCTCCCGGGTGAAGGCAAATTGGTGGGGGGCATACAATGCCTATTCGGAAAATTGGAATAAGAAATGTTCAGAATAACAAATATCGTCTAATTTCACAACAACTTTTCATGTAAGCCTTAACACAGTCTATGCAACAAGTAGCAAAATATCATATTCTCCAATGCGGAAACAGCAGTATGCAACCCTTATTTATTGCAATGTTCAAAACTCGTTCATCGATACAAATGTTTTTTGTTTATTCTTTCTAACGAGTGACTTTTACATTATGGACGGGAAAGAAATTTCTGTTTCCAGAATAAAAGACTCTCAAAAATGCATATACGTCATGCATGCTATTCCAAAGTTTATTTAAACACTAAACTGCAATAAGAAACACAACTCTTTCTCACTCCACGCATTTCAAAATTTAAAAGTGTAAAATATTTTTCAACATATAGTACATAACCCTGTGCCATTATTCAATAAGATTCAATTTTAAATTGTGTTGAGTAGCGTTGGAAATGTGGTTGATGTAATAAATTTTTAACATGGATGGCGTAATGATTACGTGGAATGGTGTTTCGAAAAGGAACATACAGACAGACGGTTCTTTTGGAAACCACCATGCGTTTCGCACCAGCGTTAATGAATCTTCGTCGCGTTCTGAATAAGAAAAAGCATTTGTACCGTGTTTCAATCTAATTGGAAGCCAAATGTAGTTTTCAATAATTTTTTTGTGTTTCTTAGAAGGGGTAAGACAACCATTTGGTCCTCGCTTGTAGTACTGAAATTTTGAAACTCTTTGTATTAGGTGATAAAATTGAAGTTGATTTCGACAACATTTATACTCCGACATTAATATATTATGTTGACAAGATATTCCAAACCGGTAAAATTATACTTCATCACATATTGTATAGAGATTCTTAAGAAACACATACGCAATATTTAGGTCAAATCAGGTGCCATTTGTATTTTCAACAATTTTCAATTACCGTGCGAGGGAATATATGGGAAACCCCACTCTCTTTAGAACTTTGCTGGGTGCATTAGGGTTTAGCAATTTTGCAAACAGATTCATAAAACATGTTCAGACAAATTGGTCCTCATTTGAGTTTTGTATAGCCATTAATAGACTTAAAAATTATTTCTTAACAGGGGTAGTGTGTGATATAGAAGTTTACCTTTTTCCGGGGAATATGAAGTTTAAGTTTCTGCTCCAAAAAGTTAAAAGAATCTTGTTTGCAGAATAGCGAAAAAATCGGTTGGCATTTGTAAATTTGAACAAAAATTATGGATATTCCGTCTGGTGGTTGTGAAGTGGGCTAAGAGAATTTTCAATCCAAACCGACCTTCGCATTGTAAAAGTGTTGTTCTGCTCAAGAGGCAAAATCACTCTCAAAGTTGTGACAAGAACGTGGCTTCATTTTCCCAAGAGACAAACACCGAAATGCTGCGGTAGCGGAAAAATATGAAAGACGATTTTCTACATGCCCCTCACTGGTTTGAGTGATTTTTGGGTGTTACTTCCCCGCCAAGAGCACGAAACTTGCAAAACTTCTCCTTTTTAAATTAAGAGAATATTTTGGTTCCTTTTTCGTATTCTCTTGTTATTCAAACCTTGGTGTTTCTATTCGTCTTTCTTTTCATTTCTTTGTATTCGTTCTTTTCTCTCAATTAATAGGCTCATCTCGGAAGTTTCGTTAACTCTTTTAGCAGCAAATCAATTCTTTCAATCATCTGTACTATCAAGGAAAAAATTTTATATAATGTTGTTTCACCACAGCCATTTCTTTACATATTTTTCGTTTCGTCTATTGGAATTATGAATTTCTGTAAAAATACTGCTTGTTAACTAGAAATAAACTTAATCGTGTTCTTAACTCCAAATGGAGCAAAAGTGTCGTCTTTTCTTCAGGTTATGGGCTGTCCCGCCTAGTACTGTGATTAACAATAAGTTTAACGACTGAACAGTATTGGCAGCGACAGCCGATGTGTTGTAATAAACTCAAAGCAAAATTTTACACTTTATGGAACGGCTCATGTCTCTGTAGGGTAAACATAATCCCTGATAAAAATTGAAAAAGAGGTAAAGCGGAGGAAAACTAGGAAAGTGTAGCAAAGAGAGAACAATTGGTTCACTTGCTGGTAGAAAACATATATAAATCCACAATATGACTCTGCTTCCGTTATTCGATGGGACGAATTATCTTTTTTGCAAATTCAGAATATCGTTTGTGCTTGAAGAACATGGTTTGATCGATTGTGTATCTATTGCGCCATCAACTAAGGGAAGTTCTACTACTTGAACTATTTCAAAAGGTTAAGAAGTACAAATCGTTATTTATTTCGTGAATCAATGACACGCACTTTGAGTATATACAGGATTTTGCCAGTAGACTAGATGAAGAGACGAATAATAGCATTGAAAGTTCAAAGAATGAAGAACGATCAGAGTCAGCCGCCTTTTCAAGCGAACAAAGAATACAGCGTAGTAGACAGATACAAAAGAAAAAGTTCAAGTGTTTCGGTTGTAAGAAAATAGGCCACAAAGCAGAGGACTTTCCAGAAAAATACACAACATATCGAGGGAATACAAAACAATAGACCGATTCTGGTGAAAATCAAGGAGGTACTAGTGTTTGTTTTGTCGGTAGTGATGTGACTCTCAGAAAATCACGATCCAAATCACCGGATTGATGATTCTGGTTCATCGGAACATGTAACAAACAATCACAGCTTACTGGACACCCTGATTCCAATGCAGAAACTTACAATAGTTGTAGCAAAAGAAGGTGAGAAATTAAATTGCCGATCAAAAACATAACGTGAAACTATTCTCTTCTGATCATCGGAGGTCGGTACCTATAATTCTCGAGAACGTACTTTACATACAAAATGCACGAGTGAATCTACTATCTATGCGCAAAATGAAATTTGCAGGGCTTACTGTGAAGATCAACGATGGTAAAGTCTTGATCAAACTGGATTCGGAATTGTTTGCTAGCGGAAAACGACAGAAAAAACTTTATGAGCTGAAATTAACGAAAAATGTAGGCGCAATAAGCTCATTATTGCGGAAAAATTCCAAAAGATTTAGAGATATGGCATAAACGGTTTGGTCATCTAAGCACAGAAAGATTGAAGCAACTTATGCGTCATAAGAAGGTTATCGGATTACAAACAAGTTCACAACAAAGCAAAGAAGAGTTTGTCTGTGAAGCATGCGTTTCTCGGAAACAATTTGTTGCAAGTTAAAGAAGGTATTCTAGCAGAGTATTGGAACTTATACATTCATACATTTGTGGACCTATTGATACCGTTGGTATTGATGGAGAAAAATATTTTATGACATTTATTGATGATTGGAGTAAGTTTACGATGGTATTCTTACTCAAAGCGAAAAATGAATCTTTCGACAAATTAAGAGAATACCTAGCCATGGTTACCGCTAGTATTGGAACTTAAATATCTCGTTCGCTAAGTGACAACGGAAAAGAATACAAAAACAGCCAGTTCATGGATTTTTGTATGAAAAAAGGAATACAAATTGAATTCCCGATTTCATATACGCCGGAAAGGAATGATGTTAATGAACCAAAAAACAGAATAATGGTAGAAATGGCACGTGCCATGTTGAAAAGTGCCAATCTGGATAAAAAATTTTGGGGATCAGATATTCAAACAGCCGCTTAAATAACAAACAGATGTCCAGAGAGGTCTTTGGCTTCAAACATAACACCGTTTGGGGTTTGAAATAACCAAAAACCGAAAGTAAATAATCTGAAAATTATTTGGTGCAAATGTACATGTGCATATCCCACAGGAACAACGGCTGAAGCTTGATTTTAAGTCATGGAGGAGTGTTTTCATTGGTTATTCACCGAATGGTTATAGGATTTGGAATCCGAAAAGAAAGCTATGTATGCGTGATTTGCTATGAATATCGGATGATTCGGCTCTGTTGGCAGGGGAGTAGCAATACTACACTGATACGGGAATGAATCCGAAGCTTCTAGAAAGATAACATAGGCTCTCCATTCCCTACACCTACCCCATACGTCCACGACGTACAGAGCGGTAACATGTCTCTCCGAATATCTGAGCTTGGGTATACGGGGAAACCCAACCCCTTGGGAGGATGGGTGATATGGCTGAATTGTGGGGAGGGAGAGATACCAGCGTCTGTTCTCCATGTAAGGGGCTGCTGGTTCTCTCTTTTGTCCTGGCTTCACACGGGACTTTAAACAGCTGTGAAGCGTAGGTCCTCCGACGAGACAGGGGGTTGGGGGAGAGGCCTTGCAAGCCACCACCAATACAACCGCAACGAACAGAAACCAAGAAGGAAATTCGATTCGGAACTACGGCAAACGACCTACGCTACGAAAAAGGATTAACGATTGGAAACTTGGAACATGGAACTGCAGATCCCTCACAGCACCCGGAAGTACCCGCATTCTTGCGGACGAGGTGAGGACCCGCGGCTTCGGTGTAGTAGCACTTCAGGAGGTGCGTTGGAAAGGAGTTACAGAGCGCCCTATCGAAGCGATTGCACGATCTACTAAAGTGGTGGAGAAAAGCATGAGCTAGGTACGGCGTTCCTGGTCATAGGTGAGATGCGGAAGCGAGTGATCGGATGGTGGCCGATCAACGAAAGGATGTGCAGATTGAGGATCCGTGGGAGGTTCTTCAACCTGAGCATTATTAACGTGCACAGTCTACATCTTGGAAGCACCGATGATGATAAGGACATCTTTTATACGCAGCTGGAGAGGGAGTACGACCGCTGCCCACAACACGACGTCAAGATTGTCATCGGTGACTTCAACGCTCAGGTCGGACGGGAGGAAGCATTTAAGCCCACAATAGGATGTTTCAGCGCCCACCAGCTGACGAACGACAATGGGCTTCGCCTTATAAACTTCACCTCCTCCAAGCACATGACCATCCGCAGCACCTTCTTCCAACACGCACCTCGATTCAGCTACACCTGGAGATCACCACAGCAGACATATTCCCAGATTGACCACGTTCTCATTGATGGAAGGCACTTCTCGGACATTATCGACGTATGGACATACAGAGGAGCAAACGTCGACTCAGGCCATTTCCTGGTTATGGTTAAGTTACGCCAGAAACTCAGCGTAGCCAATAGGCTACGATCCCAGCCCACCCCAAGGCTCAATACAGATCGGCTGAAGCAAGCTGATGTGACGAGAGACTTCGCGATCGCGCTGGGGGAAGCGCTGCCGGAGGATACCACCACCGAGGCGATGTCACTCAACGACCACTGGCGAATAGTGGAGCAAGCCATCAGCAGCACGGCCGAGCGAACAATTGGCCGCGTAACACGTAACCAGATGAAGGAATGGTTCGATGATGAGAGCAAACGAGCACTATCCGAGAAGAACGCAGCGCGCACCCGAATGCTCCAGCGCGAGACCCGGCAGAACGTGGAAAACTATAGACGACTGAGAAGGCAGCAGACCCGACTCTTCCAGGACAAGAAGCGCAGCTTTGAAGAATCGGACGAGCAACTGATGCAACAGCTCTCTCAGTCGGGTGAAACTCGCAAGTTCTACAGGATGTTGAAGGCGGCAAGAAGCGGTTTTACTCCTACGATCGCGATGTGCCGCAACGTCGAAGGAGACATACTGTCGGACGAGCGAGAGGTGATTGACAGGACAGACACACCTTAACAGAGCATGGATACCGGACGATGCTCAAGATGCAGAATTGAGCAGCCCTACGATAACGAACACAACGATGACGAAGTGCCCCCGCCATCCTTGGACGAAGTCGTCAGCGCCATCAAACAGTTGAAATGTAACAAGTCAGCTGGCAGCGATGGGCTGGTGGCCGAACTGTTCAAGTTAGGACCGGAGAGGCTTGCCGTTAACATCCACTGGTTGATCAGAAGGATTTGGGACCAGGAAGAACTACCGGAAGAATGGAAACTGGGTGTCATACACCCAGTCTACAAAAAGGGCGACAGATTGGACTGTGCTAACTTCCGAGCCATCACAGTCCTGAATGCTGCCTATAAGATCCTGTCCCGAATACTTTTCTGCAGACTTGCGCCCCTTGCTACAGATTTCGTTGGAAGCTACCAGGCAGGATTTGTTGGAGGCAAATCAACCACCGACCAAATCTTTACTCTACGGCAGATCCTCCAGAAATGCCGAGAGCACCAGATCCCTACGCACCACCTATTTATTGATTGCAAGGCGGCCTATGGCACCATAGATCGGATGGAGCTATGGAACACCATGCAGCAGTACGGATTCCCTGGGAAGCTGGTACGGCTGTTAAGGGCCACCTTGGATGGGGTGCAGTGCAAGGTGCGAGTATCGAACCTGCTTTCGGAGCCGTTCGACTCACACCGGGGTCTGAGGCAAGGGGACGGACTCTCCTGTTTACTGTTTAACATCGCTCTGGAAGGTATCATGCGAAGCGCGGGCTTCGACATACAGGGCACGATTTTCTCCCGATCTCTCCAATTCCTGGGCTTCGCGGATGACATTGACATCATCGAACGGACATCTGTGGCGGAATGCGAGGCGTACACTCGACTGAAACGCGAGGCCGCTAGGATTGGTTTGAGGATCAATGCGTCGAAGACCAAGTACCTGCTTGCCGGTGGCTCTGATCGGGATAGAGCCCGACTTGGATGCAGAGTAACAGTTGATGGTGACGATCTTCAAGTGGTAGAGGAGTTCTGCTACCTTGGTACGATCGTCACTTCGGACAATAATGTGAACAGCGAAATTCGAAGACGCATTGTTCAGGGATATCGTGCCTACTATGGGCTCCATAAACTCTTGCAATCCAGAAGACTCCAGCAACACACGAAATGCACGATATATCGCACACTGATACGCCCGGTAGTCCTCTATGGCCATGAGTCTTGGACGATACGGGCGGAGGACGCCAACGCTCTCGCCATTTTCGAGTGGCGGGTGCTACGGACTATCGTTGGCGGTATTTGTGAGCAGGGCGTGTGGAGAAGGAGAATGAACCACGAGCTAGCTGAGCTGTATGGCGAGCCGGACATCCTGACGGTGGCGAAGGCCGGCAGAATTCGGTGGTTGGGGCATGTCATGAGGATGCCGGACTCATGCCCCACCAAGAAGGTGCTCGCCAGCGACCCGTTCGGCACGAGGCGCAGAGGAGCGCAGCGAGTTCGGTGGCTGGATCAAGTGGAGCAGGACCTGTCGGAGATTGGGTGCAGCCGGGGGTGGAGGAGAGCAGTCCTGGACCGAGTTTCCTGGAAACTGATTGGTAACCTGGCCATGTCAGCACGACGTGCTCAACTATGAGCGGGCCAAGAAAGAAGAAGATCGGATGATTCAATGCAAAACCATCTCGATTTGATCATACAATACAATTTGAACATACAATCAGCAGCAGAATCGTTTGACAGTCATGATTCGAGAGAAGTGCTAAGTCCGCGCCCAATCAGAAGATTACGATTTGACCGGAATCGCACTAAATGTTCAAATTTGGTGGAAAATTTACCGGGCACTAGCAAAGAAATGTAAAATCGCGAGGATTGGCTAAAGTGGAAAATTACAGTTTATGAGGAAATAGATGCTTTAATAAGAAATCATACATGGGAATTATTAAAGCTTCCGGGAGGAACAGCTCCTATTTCATGCAAGTGAGTGTTCAAAATTAAACATATCGACGATGGTTCTGGAGAGCACTATAAGGCGAGATTAGTGGCAAGGGGTTTTCCGCATCGTCATGGTTTTGTTTATTTCGAAACATATGCGCCGACTGCAAGACTTGATACTTTGCGAAAAATCTAAGCAGCGGCGCATCAACAGCGTCTGATAATCCACCAGATGGATGTAAAAAGTTTATTTCCAATGGAACAATAGACGAGGAAAAATATATGACAATGTCCGAAGGGATGAAAAAAAGGAAACGGACTTGTATGTCGATTAAACAAGTCACTATATGGATTCACACAGGCTTCAAGAACATGGAATTTGTGATACCATATGTTTGTAGAAAAACTTGGTTTTAGAAAGAGCACAAATGATTAATGTCTATATTTACGAGAGTTCGGAGAAAAAAATGATTCTATTAATCTACGTAGATGACGTGCTTTTGAGTGGACATCAACTAAAATTGTTACAAGTTGTGAAGCAGTGCTTATCAAAGGAGTTGTAAATGAAGGATATAGGAGAAAAGGAATGTTTTCTTGGCTTAAAGATCAAAATAAAGCTGGAACAACGTATTCTTCATATAAGCCAACGAGCGTTTTTCGAAAATTTGTAACAGCGTTTTAATATGATAGACTGCAAACCAGTTTTAACATCTATGGAAAATCGATTGCGACTGCAGAAGGATGAAGAATGGAATCGTACGAATAAGCCGTACCGTGAGTTAGTTGGATGCTTGATGTATACAATCTTAACCACTGGACCCGACCTATGCGCAGCGGTGAACTATTTTAGCCAGTTTTAGAGTTGCCCGACTCAACAGCATTGGCAACATCTAAAACATATCTTGCGTTATGTTCGTGCTACTTTGGATATAGGTATACAGTACAAAGGCAATGATTTTGGATATAGGTATACAGTACAAAGGCTGATCGGGTAAACAACGCTTTGGATAAGCGATCGTTGACTGGTTACGTTTTCAAAGTATATGGCAGTGTAGTGAGTTGGTCAACGAAGCAACAATCGAAAATTTCGCTTTCCTCGACTGAAGCAGAACTAATCGCTTTATGTATGACTGCGCCCCATGGTATCTGATTGATACAACTGCTGAAAGGTCTTGGAATAGTAATAAAAGATTCTGTAATCTACCACGACGGCGACCAATCTGCTATTCGAGTCATGGAAGAAGAAAAAGATTCCAATCAGCAGAAGCACATTGATATATATTTCATTTTTTGCAAGATCTGATTCAACGTGGTTTTATCGATTTGAAGTTTATTCCGATAGATGAACAAGTGGCAGATAAAATGACCAAGGGCTTTCCTGCGAAGTCGTTTATTCTACACATCGAATGAGTTTGGGAATGAGAGTTTTCAAAATATGAGGGAGTGTGTTGGAATTATCCATTTCTGTATATAAACTGCTGGTTAACTAGAAATAAACTTAATCGTGATCTTCACTCCAACTGGAACAAACGTGTCGTCTTTTCTTCAGTCTGATCAATCCGTTCTTATCAAAATCTGTTTTTCTTATTTTTAAAAGAGGTCATAGAATAGATAAAATCTATTGTTTATGCCTGGTGTTTTCCACATGCACCGTTTTGATACACCCTTTGGATTCCTTAGCAATAGCAATAAGGAAAAGTAACATATTGTTCCACCCTCAGCATGCGTGATGTTCAAAATCTTTCTAGTTTTCTTTCGCTTACGCTTATTTCATCACTTATACTGCCTGGAAACAATTGTACTTTTTTCCTTTATTTTTAATCTGCATTACAGTTTCCTTTGAAATCACCATTCCGTATACGTAATCATTAATTTATGTAAACTAAAAAAAATGTTGTTTACTTCAGCCATATAGCAAATGCAACTCAACACAACTAAAATGGAATCTTACTGATAAAGCTGACAGCGTTGTTTATACTCAAATAAAGAAGAATATTTTGCACATTTACATTTCAGAGATCCATCGAGATAGGATGAGTTGAATTTATTAGCGCAGTTTAGTGTCTAAACCAATGGATGAAAAGAAAAGAGTTGGAGGAATCTTAACTGCTTGTTGACGGCTTTGCAGTTTTGCGAATTTCTTTTATTCTGGAAACAGCCTTGCCTATCGTGACGAGAAATTCTCTCGTTTCCTCTCCTTTGTCAAACATCTCTTTGATTCCCATCGGCGTGTATGAAGCTTCGTCGCGTTATGAATTATAAGAAGTATTTATACCATGATTCAATCAAATTGAAAGCCACATTTTTTTTCAATAATTTTTCTGTGTTAGATAAAGGGGTAGGGACCACCATATTTTCCTCGCTTGTAGAACTGAAATTTTGCAACACTTTGTCTTGAGTGATACAATTTCAGTGATTTTTAAACAAAGTTTAGTTTGACGATATTCGTACTCCTAAGCGAATATTTTGTATTGAAATAATTTAACAAATTCTCCTTTTAGCTGCAAACCAGCAATCTTATACTTCATCACATATTGTAAAGAGAGTTTTAAGAAACACATACGCAATATTTAGGTCAAAGCAGATGCCATTTAGCAGATGCAGTAAGATTGGATATATGGAAGACTCACTCTTCTTTCCAATCTCGCAAAACAGCAGCGTTTGGCTTCTTTACAAAACGATTAAAAAACATGTTCAGACAAATTGGCCATCATTTCAATTTTGTTTGGGCATTAAAAGATAATTGCCCAAACATTACTTTGTTTCAAAATAGGGTTTTGAGGATGGTATAGAAAATGCCTTCTTTTTCATCGGGGCAACCGATGCCTTCGTTTTTGCTCCAAAAAGTTTAAAAAAGCATGTTTGGCAGATTGCGGTAAAATTCGGTCATCGTTTGAATTCTTAAAGCGAATATTATAGACTTTTTCGACTGAAAGGTTGTGTAGAAGGCCCCTTTTTTGCTTGACCGAAGTGGTTTAAACTTTAAGTTGTGTTGCGAAATATTAACACGTTGACTGCCAATCAATTTTGAGCGAAATTTTTCGTGAGGCCACGCGAACCGCCCGTGGCTCGCGCATATGTGTTGGTGCGCAGCGCATTGTAAATTTACAGCAATATGGTTCTAATGGCGCGTGTCCACCTATCGGGCTATTCGAATGAGTTGCCCTTCGGACCAGCTGTTGACACATCAATTGTCAAAAATTTGTATGGAGTTCGCTTGATGGTTTGGTCCGAGCAATGGACACGCAAAACTTACGTGGTGCTCATTGCACTCGTTTGTATATTTAGTTTTTCTATTTAAAAACAAATCTAAAAAAATTCAATTAATTATTTCTCCTTTTGCTATGAAATAATAGTGTTATTGTAAATACAGTCCCGCTCAAAACTGTTTAAATTTGAAACTGTCATCGAGACAGCTCGACGATGTCCGACGATGTCCGACGAATGTCCGATAGCGTAGGTCCACGACTCTGGAAAACACAAATTGGTCGCTCACTCTCGTTCACTCAATTCTAGTCACTCATTCTTTTAGCTTGGTCCGAATGGTGGACACGCGCCATAAGAAAGACAAACTTGTTGTGTTCAGGAAAAAACTTCTCATTTTATGTCATTATCGTTCTTATAAGTTGTGTTAGACGATGAAAAAAAATCATCACACTTACGTTGGGTGGTATGCCCGTATTTTCTCAGAAACGATTCGTTTTTTTTAGCGCCTTTCGCAAGCTCGGCATGGTATTAGTGTCTTTCGTACACGGTACGTTGTGCGCTTTTATCATCACCCAAAAGAAGGGTGATGTGGCCCCCCGGGAAGTGTTTGTATTACCCACGAAATGGGTGATGTGGCAGTCAGCGTGTTAAAAAAGTATGTGTGCTATATTTTGACCAGATCTGTGTTTTGTGGTTTAGGTGAATAGTATAGCCTTTTTTCATGAAGAGTTGTATTTGAGCCTCCTTTCTTCCCTACTAGAGTAGTAGACGTTTCAGATTCTTTTTATAGAAATGAAAAAGACACATGTATCAAAAACTAAAGTTAAATCGAAGGTTCTTCGTGTTTTTTTGTAATTATTAATTATATGACTGACAGGAGGTTGTATGAAAGCCACCGTTTTTTCCTCGCAGGGATGGTTGAAGCTTTGAATACTTTTGCAGAAAAGGAACATGTTTGCAAAATTTTAGCTCAATCTGATATCATTAATAGTTTTAAGTGAATAATTTTCACTTTTTGGCTGGATTTTTAAAAAATTTCAGCAAAATCGGGCATCATCTATAGTTTTAAGCGAAAAATATTCACTTTTTAAGGGGTGGTTGTATGGAAGTCCCCCTTTGTTGCCCATTGAAACCGTCAGATTTAGTTTGTTAGTAATGAAACGTCTATGCACCAACTTTGCTTTGTTGTTTTGCTTGCACATTAGATCAGGTCAGTTCGCCGACGCATCGGCCGGACTTATGGCGCGTGTCCACCTATCCGGTCAGGTTGGAGGAATGAGCGACTAGTGTTGAAAGAATAAGAATGAGCGATCAATTGCTGTTTTCCAAAGTCGTGGAGATACACTATCGGACATTCGTCAAATACGGCGAGCTGTCTCGATGACAGTTTCAAATGTAAACAGTTTTGAACGGGACTGTATTTACAATGATAATGATAATGACTAGTAATGAGCGACCCAATTCGTGAATCCCTGAACCGTCGGTCGATACTTTTGAATCCTCGGTGGACCCGGCTAGCTAACTCAATGGCAATTGCGAAAGTTAACAGTTTTGCACGGGACTGTATTTTCGATAAAATTATTATTTCGAAGCAAAAGTATTAAACTGAAATTTTTCAAATTTTTCATAAATGAAAAAACTATATTTAGAAACGAGTGCAATTGTCACAACGTAAGTTTTGCGTGTGTATTACGCGCATCAGATCCCCAAGCGTACTTCACACATTTTTGGACAATTGATGTGTCAAACAGCCGGTTCGATGGGGAAACAAACAACAGAACAAACAGTTTTCAAACGAAACTGTAAGAAATATTTTTTGGAAGCGAAAAGAGATATATAACTAAAATTTCATTTGACTATATTTTTGAATGAAAGCTCATCGAAATCGGAAAATCGAAATAAGCATTGAAACAATCGAGTAAAATGAGCGAGATTACAATATCAGATTTCAAACATGCACATAAAGTTGTTTAAGAAGAGCCATTAAGTTGTTACCTGTCTTGTGTCGATGATGTCTGCAATAGCATCTTCGTAGATTTGCGATGATTCGCTGTAATGTTCCAATATAAAATCCGAGAATGGTTCCATAAAGTTCACATCCTTTGTTTCTTTCAGCCCAAGAGGAATCATAGGAATAACACACTCTAGGCTAAAAATAAGAAATCAAAGCAGATTTTGAACATTATAAGTTGAGAAAGTTAACCATTTGTAGAGTATATAATTTTTTAAAGTATATAATTTCATCGCAAACTTAAAAAAAAAGTAAAACTCACAAGATTCACAATGAAATATTATAGTTTTTGTACACAAAAATAATTGTTGTGCTTCGTATGGTAGAACATTGTAAGTGTTGAGTGGATTCGAGACAAAGTAAGTCACTCGCAGGACAGTGGACAGTCGTACTCTGAAGAAACAAAATCCTTTCACGAAATCCTTTCAATAGCATGGCAATAAGCTTTAAATTGGCGACATTATTACAAGAGCACTTCGTGCTCGGTTCGTGAGGTTCGTTCGGTTCGTTTTAACCAGAATTCCGTTTTCTTTCTATTCCCCTTTCGTTAGAGAACTCAATGACCACATGCTTATTAGATTTCGTATGCAATAAGATTGTCTTTATTGGAAATAACAATTATGCGTTTCATTTTCGGTTGCCTGCGTAATTGGGCTGCTTTTGTTAAATCAATGCGTTTTGGCATAATAATGGCATAGTTTAATGGGCTCCAGGCGTCTGCAAAACTGCAGTTAGTGTTAAAGCACCGGTGGTACGTGGCGTGGGTAGACCCATCTGTTTCTTTTGCTTTCCGCTTGCACGGTAGTTTCTTCCTGTAGGTCATCATCAGCATCAGCTGCATTCGCAGTGATGGCATTATTCTTTCGTCGCATAGATCCAAACATGAAACATGTAAACGATTAGATTAGGAATCACTATCTTATTTTAAACAAACTTGCGCACAAACTTCCTTTGACAATTTCATCGCACGCACGTCGGTTTTCCTGGAACAGCACATTGACACTGACCCTTACACACTGACACTTTCTCTAGCATCCTTTCCTACTCGAATTGCTGCGTTACTTGCACATTTGCTAAGTCTGCTTCGCCGACGCAACGACCGGACGTAGAATTTAGAACAACGCGCACACAAACCCAAAATCGCTGCTTGCAGCCGCACACATACACACACACAATGGTATGAAGGTTTAAAGCGATGAATTGTAACAACCTTCGTGCGTGCGGTGCAGCCGAACGGTGAACTGGTACCTGTAAATCACTCAAACCGGTGAGATGCATATAAAAAAACGTCTTTTTCCTCTTTCCCGTTACCACATATCTTCGGCAAAAAGCGCGATGGGTAACCCTGCTGACGAAAGCCCAAGCTCTGTGGTAGCGGGAAAGAGAAAAAAGATGATTTCCTACATGTACCTCACCGGTTTGAGCGATTTTTGGGTGCTTTCTCCAAGCTTGGCTAAACGAAGTGAACGAAATAAGCTAGATTTCTCCGCTTTGCACCTTCGTACCCTTGTGCGTGTGCATGTGTACGGCTGCCAGCAGCGATTATGGGTTTGTGTTCGCCAGTTATCGGAGCAACACAGTATCGTCATCCAGCCGATAAAGCATCCGTACCTGATTCTGCATCCCTTCAACGGTTACAGCCCTAATGGCGCGTGTCCACCTATCGGGCTAATCGAATGAGTTGCCCTTCGGACCAGCTGTTGACACATCAATTGTCAAAAATTTGTATGGAGTTCGCTTGCTGGTTTGGTCCGAGCAATGGACACGCAAAACTTACGTGGTGCTCATTGCACTCGTTTGTATATTTAGTTTTTCTATTTAAAAACAAATCTAAAAAAATTCAATTAATTATTTCTCCTTTTGCTATGAAATAATAGTGTTATTGTAAATACAGTCCCGTTCAAAACTGTTTAAATTTGAAACTGTCATCGAGACAGCTCGACGATGTCCGACGATGTCCGACGAATGTCCGATAGCGTAGGTCCACGACTCTGGAAAACACAAATTGGTCGCTCACTCTCGTTCACTCAATTCTAGTCACTCATTCTTTTAGCTTGGTCCGAATGGTGGACACGCGCCATAAAAACTCCTCATGGCTCATAAAATTTTCAGTAGGAGGACTCATTCTGGCTCATTCTGGTTGATGGCTTTTTACTAAAAAACCATCAACCTAGTAACCTAAATGCAGCATACAATTATTGCCTTGAATACTGCAACATGAACAAGAGATCTGCTCCATTCAAATCAGACACAAGGGTAAATAACATACCAAAACCGCGAGAGCTTTACGTTCCACCACCACGCCCTATTTTTAATACAAATCAGCAAAGACCACCTCTCCCACCAAGAAATTTCCCTAAGCATAGGAATTTTCCGCAAAGTAGGAATATGTACCCTGAGGAATATACTAATCAGCCCGTGAATCATCAGCGGATGCCTTCAACACAACATCAAAATAATTACCCTGTACCCATGGAAGTCGATCGAACTCCTTGAACTATGCCAATCGACTAAACTATAAAAAGCCCTTCCCTCACAATGGTCAAATATACTCCATTGATACCCCACTGGAGTATGTTTCAGGATCATCCCATCTTAATGAAATAGATTTAACTAGGAAAACAGATACATTTCGTAGCACCTGTAACCAACAAACTGAAGTAGAGAGTAATTTTTTAGAAAGGACCGCAGGATGGTGAAATCATTCCTTCCATACATCATCATGCGGACAGCCTCAGGAGAATACCCATTTTCAATCGATTCAGGATCGAATATTAACCTGATTTCATCTAAATTAGCTTCATTCTACAAAAGAAGCAAACCATATGACCATATAACCATATCGGCGAATTCAACATTAAATCAGCAATCGACATTGCTTTTTTTGAACCAAAATCCATTTTGAAATTTCAATTTTTGATTCACGATTTCCACTCATTTTTTCATGGCATCGTAGGTACGGCCATACTCAAAACACTTAATACAAGATTATGTTTCGAAAAAAATAATTTGATAGTAGCAACTGATTTGGGAACTCCTTTTGTAATACCATTTAAGAAGTATGTGAAACAAAAGAAAAATAATGTGATTGATTTTAGACAAGATCATTTAGAGCCCTCAGAACAAGGAAAATTAACACGTGTATTACAGAAAAATGAGCATGTTTTTTATGAGCCTAATATAAAGCTATCGTGTGCGACAAGAGTAGAATGTCGTATAAATACAACTGATGAAATACCAGTACATCAACGGGTCTATCTATATCCAGCAGCATATACGGAAGAATTTAATACACAAATTAGGAGCCTTCTGGAAAATGGAATAATTAGACCATCAAGATCCGCTTGGACATCTCCCGTCTGGATCGTTCCAAAGAAAGTAGATGCTTCTGGTGAAAAAAAGTTTAAGATGGTAATAGATTACCGGAAATTAAATAAAAAAACTATAAGTGATAGGTGTCCGATGCCAGAAATATCGTATGTCCTTAATTAACTACGCGGCCAACATTACTTTTCAAATCTTGATCTTGCATCAGGATTTCATCAAATTCAGATGAATGCACAGGAAAAACTGCGTTCTCTATTAACAACGGTAAATATGAATTTACAAGGATGCCGTTTGGTTTAAAAAATGCACCAGCCATTTTCAAAGAGCTATTGATGATATGCTCCGCGAACACATAGGCTAAATCTGTTACATCTATATGGATGATGTAATTGTATTCGGTAGAACAATTGAAGAACATTTGGATAATCAAGATAAAGTTCTTTCAACTCTGAATGTTTCCAATCTAAAGTTTCAATTAGACAAATCCGAATTCGTTCACAAAGAGATTGAATTTTTAAGACATATTATTTCAAGTGAAGGATTAAAACCAAATGAAAAAAAGATTGAAGTCATAAAATTATTTCCCCCACCAAAAACAATCAAACAGTTGAAATCGTTTTTGAGATTGACAGTTTATTACAGGAGATTTATTAAGGACTATGCGAGAATAGCGAAACCTTTAACCAATAGACTACGATGTGAGAAAAGTACGACTTCAAATAGTAAAATAACACTTTCCACGGAACAAATAAAATGTTTCGAAAAATTAAAAAACGTATTATCCTCGTCAGACGTTCTAATTTATCCAGATTATAGCGCACCGTTTATACTTACTACGGACGCCTCAGATTATGCAACTGGTGCGGTTCTTTCACAAGGTGAACTGGGAAAAGAAAAACCTATTCATTTTAGTTCCTGAATACTCTCTAAACCGGAAGAGTCATACTCTGTTCCAGAAAAAGAGATGCTTGCAATTAAATGGACTTTAAAGACATTTAGGAATTACCTATATGGTACAAAATTTAAAATATTGACCGATCACGAACCTCTCACATTGACCCTCTCACAAAGAAATACTAATGCAAAATTAAAACGTTGGAACGCATATTTGGAAGAGCACTATTATGAAATTATCTATAAACCAGGTAAAACCTATGTAGCGGCAGATGCACTGAACCGAATAGTATGCTCAATAACGGCTACACAACATTCTGCAGATGATAGTGATAATTTTTTTATTTCCTCCACTGAAGCACCTTTAAACGCTTTTCGGCAGCAAATCATTTGAAACGAAGGATCCGATCATGTTGCATCAACTGAACTATTTACCAACTTTAAAAGATTTGATGTCACAATTTCAAACACAATTGATTCAACTCTATTGAACATTTTGAAAAAATATGCTGACCCCTCGAAACTAAATGGATTGTTCACTAAAGAAGCCCTAGTGGGAAAAATTCAAGAAGTTTACAAGAAAAACTTTGGGAGGCAAAATTTGCAAAAAATTCGTTTTACACAAAAAAAAGAGGATACAGAAAATTACAACAATCAATTAGACATTATCTGCAAGGAACATAACAGAGCACACAGAGGTTGCGAAGAGAACAAGATAAAGATTTTACAAAAATATTATTTTCCAAAAATGGCTCAACAAATCAAACATTTTATTCAAAACTAGCTGATAAACCCGATTTCATTCGGGTCGACGTAGTTTTAGGAAACATAAAGTGTCATTTTTACGTATACTGGTGTAGTTCAATTTTTGGTGTGTATATCCATTTTGCTCATTTAGTTGTATCCATTGTTTTTACGTGATTCCTAGGTTCATCTTTCAAGCTTCTCTATTACATTTAATTCATCTTTCTCTGTCGATCTTGACACATCTTATCCAATTGGCTATACCTTGCTTTTTCTGTCCTGCACTTCTTTTTAAACAAATCTACCACTTAAACCATCTTAGCTATCAAGGAAACTCTTTCGAAAATCCTTTTTTCATCACTACCATTTTTCTTGGATGTGTAATATCAATTTATTTGCATAACAATGAGGAAAAGTAGCATGTGGCTCCATTTTAAGCATGTATGACGATCAAATACTTTCTACTTTTCTATCTCTTATACTTATTTCGTCACTGATGTTGCCTGCAAACAATTTTCCATTTCTTTTATATTTCATCTGTTTTGCTGTTACTTTCAAAAGGCCATTCCATGTTCATAAACATTACGCTCTGAAATCCATATTTAAATTTATTACACCAACCACATTTCCAACGTAACTAAACACAATTTAAAATTGAATCTTTTTTGAATAACAGCATAGCGTTATGTCCAACAATATGTTGAAAAATATTTTACACTTTTAAATTTTGACATGCGTGGAGTGAAGAAGAGTTGATTTTCTTATTGCAGTTTAGTGTCTACATAAACGGTAGAAGAGAGAAAAGATGCAGGAAATTGAACTGTTTGTTGACGTCTTTACAGTTTTGTGAATTTCTTTTATTCTGGAAATGGAAATTACTTTCCCGTCCATAATGTAAAAGTTACTCGTTAGAAAGAATAAGCAAATAACATTTGTATCGATGAGCGATTTTTGAACATTCCAAGAAATAAGGGTTGCATACCGCTGATTCCGCATTGGAGAATATGATATTTTGCTACTTGTTGCATAGACTGTGTTGAGGCGTACATGAAAAGTTGTTGTTAAATAAGACGATATTTGATATTTTGGGCATTTTTTTTCCAATATTCCGATCAGGTAATGTATGCCCTCCCACGCATTTGTCTCCAACCGGGAGACCTGCAACGTCACCATTCTAATTTTCCAGTAAATATGGACATTTTAAGGAATTTGCCTCATTTCATTTAAATCGGACATGATTGCTATGCTTGACCATATTTTCCAATACTCTAATAGGAAGAGCTCGTATGGGAGCTCTTGTTTTAAAAATTTTGTGTAAACAGAATCATCCTCACCTAAAATCATCCGGACCAAGCTTTATTGCTATGACCGTATTATTTTCTTGGTAATACCGACAGGAGGTTCGTTGGAAACCTCCCTTTGTTTCGCACTGGCGTAAATGAATTTTCGTCGCACTATGAATAGGAAGAAGCATTTGTACCGTGTGTCAATCGAATTGGAAGCCATATGTATTTTTCAATAACTTTTCTGTGTTTGGTAGGGGGAGAGGGTTATCCGCTTGTAGAACTGGAATTTTGAAAGTCTTTGTATTAAGTGATAAAATTTTAGTTGATTTCGACGACATATGTACTTCACAGTGATATATTATGATGAAAAGATAATCCAAACCGGGAAGCTTATACTTCATCACATATTGTAAAGAGAATTTTAAGAAATGCATACGCAATATTTAGGTTAAATCAATGTCATTTGTATTCAACGATTCTCAATTACTGTGAAAGGGAATGTATGGAAGACCTCCTACTCTTTTATCCTCTGAGGGGGCAGGAGGATTAGGCTTTTTACAAACAGATTTATAAAAACATGTTCAGACAAATTGGTCAACGTTTGAATTTTGTATAGCCATTAACAGACCTACATATTGTTTCATAATAAGCGCAGCGAATGGTAAAGAAGATGCCCGTTTTTTCTTCGGGGTAACTGAAGCTTTAGTTTCTGCTCGAAAAGTTAAAAGGAACATGTTTGTCGAATTGCGGATATTTCGGTCTTCATTTGTTTTTTGCCCCCTTTTTTTGTGGTTGTGTTTTTGTGTTGTATTTTTGCCCCCGTTTTTGTGGTTGTAATGAAGTCCTTCCTATTTTCTTGATCGGGGCTGCCGAAACTATTGATTCTTTTGCAAAATATAAATAGATGCATTTGTGCTAAATTTCGACCGGATCTGTGTTTTGTATTTATAAATGAATAATATTGCCTGCTCTGATAGGGGTTTGTATGGGAGCTCCCATTTGTTCCCCACCGGAGTATCTGATGATTTGGATTCTTTTATAAAATTGAAAAAGATACATGCATCTCGAATTTTAGTCTAACCGGTGGTTTTTTGTATTGTTTAGTAATTATTATAGATTTGTTAGACGGGGGGAGTTTGTATAGGAGCCCCCCTTTTTATCTCACGGGAGTGGATGAAGCTTTGAATACTTTTGCCGAATGTAAAAAGAAAAATGTTTGCCTAACTTCAGTTAAATCGAGCATCATCTATAATTTTAAGCGGATAATATTCACTTTTTGGAGAAAGGGTTGTATGGGAGCCCCCCTTTGTTCTTCATTCAGGAGGCTGAATTTTTTCCAGTATTAGTTTTGAGTAATGAAACATCTATGTATAATTTTAGCCTAATCGGGCGTCATCAAAAATTTTAAGCGAATAATATTCATTTTTTGAAAAGCTGGTTTGTATGGGAGTCCCCTTTTGTTCTCCATTGAGATGGCTCAAATTTTGCGAGTATTAGTTTTTAGTAATGAAACATCTATGCATCAAATTTCAGCTAAATCGGGCATCACTTATAATTTTAAGCTGATAATATTCACTTTTTGAAGGGGGGGTTGTATGGGAGCCCCCAGTTGTTGTTCGTTGAGATAGTTGAAATTTTGCCAGTATCTGTTTAAAGCACTGAAACATTTATGTACCAAATTTCAGCCAAATCGGGCATCATTTGCATTTTTAAATGATTAGTCGTGAATTGGGGTTGTATGGGAGCCCCCCTTTTGGGGGGCTATAAAAAATAAAAAAATAAATTACCTAAATCCGAGACCATCATACTCCTATGTACCAAGTTTGGTACACATCGGTTCAGTGGAAACCCCATGGAAGCACGCGCATAGGCACATATATATATATAGATATATATAGATATATATATATATATATATATATATATATATATATATATATATATATATATATGTGTGTGTATATATACATATATATATATATATATATATATATATATATATATATATATATATATATATATATATATATATAAACATTCAATTTTATTTATAAGACTGCAAAACATGTAATGAACGAAGTATGATAGAAACCCCATTAAATCTCCTATGACAAAAACACCTTTGCCAAGTGTACGCTTTGAAATGATGCACGTAGACATCCTGTTTATGAATAAACTTTATTTTTTAACCTGCATTGACAAATTTTCAAAGACGCCCAATTAGTCAAAATTGACTCCAGAGCTGTTGTAGACATACTCCTAGCTTTAAAAGAAATAATATTGACACACAAACCTCCTGAAGTTATCGTTATGGATGGAGAAAAATCATTCAACTCGGGAAACGTTTAAGAGTTCTTTAACACTTTTAATATTCAGCCTTATATCACAGCAACAGGCAGAAGTGAGATGAATGGTGGTGTAGAGAGATTTCATTCTACTTTAATAGAAATTTGTCGTATAACACAATGCGATCATTCTTACGACAATCCTATCGAATTAATGAATATCGCAGTGCACAAGTATAACAACTCTATTCATTCAAGTACTAAACACACACCGCTCGAAATTATAACTCCTTCCGAACTTACGTTAACGATTATGCAAAAAGTTAGGGATAACATAAAGAAGAAACAAGAAAAGGATATTTGTTCTTACAACAAGAAAAAAAGTAACGGGTTATATCAACTAAATTAAAGGCGTTTATGAAAACGAAGCGTAGAGTTAAGCTAGCAAAACCTTACAAAAAGGTTGACATTCAACGAGTCAACAGAACAACAATAACCACCAAACAGGGAAAAAGAATACATATAAATGATTTAAAAATTATATACGACTGATTGTATTCCACAGATTGTTATGCCATGCCGAGGCTTTGGCATATACAAACACGAAAATAGCTACAAATAACAATGAACTACTATTTATAATAAATTGTCCTAGACTAAGAAAAAATATACTAAACAAAATCCAAGTTTATGGCATAAACAACATAGGAAAACAGATCCACGTTCCTCATCCCTATTACCTTTCCCATAAATCGCAAATGTTTATCGTCGCATCACTCGATAAGGAATTCTATAACACGGAAGATCTACAAGAAGACAACACGACGTGCATACCAGCTATTATAAAAGAACAACCAGCATCTTGCGATTTTATATCGAACCCATCAACACAAGAAGTTTTGACTTTAGATAGAAGTCACTTACTCATCAGTTCATCCGTTTTTTTCATTTTTGATAGGACGTGTAGCATACGAAAACGAAACCTTACTGGTTCATTTATCGTTACATATAAAGATTGCAATATTTTCTTCAATAAAAAAACTTCAAACTTCAATTTCAAGCAACACGATTAGTTTTCCGGGGTCACCGATCAATCTTCCTATCTATGGCATAGAAGTGACACAACAGAACAAAGTCGTGAATTTGAGTCTTGAGCATCTACACGAACTACACAAAGAATTCAGATCAGAGATGAAACAAATCCATTTTGAATAACACAGTATCTCATGGAAAACGTGGTCAATATCTAGCCTGGTAAGCACTCCGTTAATAATATTGATTGCTGTCGTGTATACATTGTGTCAAAAATATGTAACTAAAGAACAGATATCAACATTAATACACAACCGGCATCACATACAACGGCAATCTACAAACCGCCAACTATGAAAGAATGCCTTCGTACGGAGCCTCAGATTTAGGGAGGGGCAAGTTATCGGAGCAACACAGTATCGTCATCCAGCCGATAAAGCATCCGTACCTGATTCTGCATCCCTTCAACGGTTACAGACCTAAGATAACACAATCTCGTCAACCGGCCGATCGAACGCCCGTACCTAATTCTACATCCCTTCAACAGTGATAGCCCTAAATCAATACAAGACCGTCATCCGAACGATAACCGATATCTATGTCCTTTCTCTATATCCTTCCTTTCGTCACCCAATCCCTTTTAAACACAAAACTATATATATACCACAATAAAACCAAAAGACGACACTCTCAGCCTAACCGTCTTAGAAGAAGGAAGCTTTCGTTTCGCTTAACTTCTTTACAATCCGAAGAGATAGTTCGTTAACTCGCGTTTCTCTAAATTCTAAGTCCAGCCGATGCGTCGGAGATATGAACTTAGCAAATTCTCTTTATTCATTGAACGCGCATCAAAAGTACAATTGACAACAAACTAGCTGGTTAACCCGATTTCATTCGGGTCGACATTGTTCAAGGGAACATAAAGAAGCATTTTTACGAATGCTGGTGTATTTCAATTTTTGATGTGAAATGATATTCATCCTTTTTATCTTTTAATTATATTCATTCCATTAACGTAATACCTTGCTTCAACTTTGAAGGTATTTTATTTCAATTAATTCATCTCTCTCTCTGTTGCTCTTGACAAAACTTATACAATTGGCTACACCTTGCTTTTTCAAATTATCTTGCACTCCTTTTTCAAAAAATCTACCTTCTCAAGCATTGTAGACACCAAAGAAAGGATTAAATATCAAAAACTGTCTTCACTCGCTGTTTCACAACTGCCATTTCTCTTCATAATTTTCGCTTCGTATGATAAAACTGTTCTTATAAAAAATAATTCTACCTAATCGTTCGCCTCTTTCACGTCATGGAATACGTAAAAGCTGATTTTTCATGCCTGGTGTTCACCTCTTCAACATATAAATTAAAATCATACCAATTCAATAACATGGCAATGAGGAAAAGTAGCATGTTGTTCCATCCTGATCATGTATGATGTTCAAAATCTTTCTACATTTCTTTCTCTTACTCTTAATTCGTCACTGAAGCTGTCTGGAAACAATTTTCACTTTCCTTTAATGTTTTATCAGTATTGCTGTTCCCTTTTAAAACGACATTCCATGATCGTAATCATTACGCACTGAAATCCATGTTTAAATTTTTTACACCAACCACCTATTCAACGCAACGCAACACAATCAGAAAAATAAGCTTACCGAATAAGAATAAAGCGTTATGTAAGTCTATATGTTGAAAAATATTTTACACTTTTAAATTTTAACATGCGTGAAAAGAGGGTGAGGTGAGTTTCTTATTGCAGTTAAATGTCTAAATAAATGGTAGAAGAGAGAAAATTTACAGGTAACTGAGCTGTTTAATGATTCCTGTTAACTTTTGTGAATTTCTTATATTCTGAAAATGGCCATTCCTTTGCCCTTCAATTTTTAGATGTCACTCGTCAAGAATAAAAAAAAACATTTGCATAGCTAAGCGATTTTGAACAATCCAAGAAATTTGAGCAGTGTGCCCCCATTTCTGCAATTGAGAATCTGATACTTTGCTACTTTTTGCATAGACTGTGTTGTGGGGTACATGCAATGTTTTAGTATAATTCGCCGTTATTTTGTTATTTTGGACATTTTTTTTCAATATTCCGAAAAAGTATTTTATGCCCTCCCACCCATTTGCTTTCCACCGGGAGAGCTGACACGTCTCCATTCTTATTATGCAGTAAGCATGGGCTTTTTAAGGCCTTTCACCCCTCATTTCATTTGAATCAAACATGATTGGAATGCTTGACCATATTTTCCAATACTCTACTACACTATAAACATCCGGGCGTAAGCAAAGACGCTTTTCGATTCGAGCGCATTTTAACTCCTCTGATACATGGAGTTTTCATACACGACCTTGTCACACAATCGAACGGTTTCATTTCTTGGACTGAGAAAAATTTTCAAGCATGCCGATCATTCTGGCTCATGCAAAAGAATTATGCGTCCCATTCAGTCAAAACACGAGCGAGACCGCTGCACAATATTTATAGCATGCCGTTTTGTTTAGCACATGGACCGTGGTTGCCTCCCTCCATTCGACGAGCATTTTACCTGAGCGTAAAAACAGCACCAGAGAATAAGCCCATCGTTTGGCTCTCGCAAGCCATTTGCGTTGCACTCTTTGATTCGGCTGTGCGCTGTCGTAGGATGAACCCTTTGTTTATTTAGGTCTCGACCCGCACAGGCCGTTCTACCAGTGTTTGGGTTGCCCTTACCTTTTTCGCCCACGTTGACGGTACCCTAGCAATTTCTACTGCCATTCCATTTGTGAGCTAATGTTTTATGATCAGCGATGGCATCTGGACAATGATGACGGTACGAGCATGATATTTTACCAGCGGCATGAACCGAAACACGTATGAAATGCAAACCGCAAACCATATCGTCATTGGGATTCTTAATCTAACTCCCTTGGTTTGTATCTATGAAACGATAGTAAACAAAATAACACCCATGTTTCCTATCACTGGTGCAAACGATGCATGCAATCTATCATATGAATCTATACCCGATATACAATCATTGCGTGAGATATGCGTATTGCATGGAAGCATTCGTACATCATGTGCTCACATATGTTGTAATCCATCCGGGGGAAAGAACCCAACAAGCGAAGGAACCGAAAATGAAGAACATAGAAATAATGCAGCGAGCCTACTCAAAATCGGTAGGCGTAGCATCGAATTTTATGACGCATTTTTTTTTTTTTGCACCGGACGACGTGCATCCGATCACCTCGACAGCCGGCCGGCCTGCGACTTACGGAGAGGGAGCGGTCGGCAATCTTTTAAGGCCTCAGTCGAACAGATCGCATTTACGAGGGTCCGTACGAATATAGCCGTTCGAGCCGCTCGAAATGTCAAATTCTCCATACAAATCGACTGCTCGAAAGTTACTTAGGTGGATAGTGCTCTTTTGCAGTACCACTCTCTTCTCTCTGGCTTCTACACACATTCGTTCTCGTCCGTTCGTTCTGTTTTCTTCTCGCGCTTGCTGTGAAATATTTGCCATAGATAGATTAAATACGTACCAACATTTTCGGTGCAGCAGTCCTCGATAAACCCTGCTCGGAACAGATAGCATATTTGTCTATGGATATCGTTTGTAACCAGCTTTTAATGTACCGACAACAGCCAATTTGTTATGCGTTATTTTATCTGAGATTTAAGATCTCGGAAAAGGTACGCATCAATACATAACGAATAGATCATAAATAACGATATTTATAACGATATTGATATTTTCTTTTAAATATTTCTGATCTACCGATTTTATAAACTCCGAATGACATTTTTTCTAAAACAACAATTCTAAATTATTATAGTAACCTCTCCATATTAACGCAAATATCGCCATAAAAGTTCCTCTGCGCTAAACGACGCAGACAGATTATCAATGGTTAGATATATCTTTCCTGCCCAACTTACAAAACATATTCATATATTTTACACATATGCCGTCATCTAAACTGGAATCATGTAACATGTAACATCTGTTTCTGAAAAGGGGTGGATCCGCACCTCCTGAAGGCTAATATAGGCTCTCCTCCCCAACTCCTACTCAATACGTCCGCGACGTACAGAACGGTAACTTGTCGTCTAAATATCCAAGCTTTGGTACACGGGGAAACCCGCCCGCTTAGGCGTATGGTCGACAAGGCTGAATTGAGAGGGGGATATGACTGCTACCCGTTAGTAGTTCATCCCGAGCGTCTGTTCTCCATGTTAGGAGCGGCTCGAACCAGCGTCTGTTCCCCATGTCAGGGGCGGCTGTTTACTCTGTCTTGGCATCCTACGAGACGTAAAACAACTAGGATGCGTTGTTCCACCGACGAGATAGGAGGCGGGGGGAGAGGCCTTGCAAGCCACCCCCTGTACTATTGCAACGAACAGTCACCAATTAGTAAACCCGATATGGACCAATCATGCCAGACCCCCGCAACGGAAAAAGGACTACGATTGGAAACTCGGTACATGGAACTGCAGGTCTCTTACCTCTCCCGGGAGTACCAAAATTTTCGCAGAGGAAGTGAGAGTCCGCGGCTTCGAGATAGTTGCACTTCAAGAGGTCCGCTGGAAGGGAGTCTCGGAGCGCCGGTAAAATAGCAGTTGCATGATCTACCAGAGTGGTGGAGACAAGCACGAGCTCGGTACGGCGTTCCTTGTTATGGGTGCTATGAGAAAACGGGTGATCGGATGGTGGCCGATCAATGACAGGATGTGCAGGTTGAGGATACGTGGACGTTTCTTCAACCTGAGTATAATTAATGTGCACAGCCCGCACCTTGGGAGCAGCGATAACGACAAGAACGCTTTTTATACGCAGCTGGAGAGGGAGTACGATCGCTGCCCACAACACGATATAAAGATCGTCATCGGAGACCTCAATGCTCAGGTCGGGTGAGAGGAGGCCTATAAACCAACGATTGGAAGCTTTAGTGTCCACCAGCTGACCAACGACAACGGCCTCCGGCTCATTAACTTCGGATCCTCGAGACACATGAACATCCGTAGCACCTTCTTCCAGCACAAACCTCGATTCAGCTACACCTGGAGGTCACCACAACAGACGTATTCCCAAATAGACCACGTTCTAATAGACGGAAGGCACTTCTCGGACATCATCGACGTACGAACGTACAGGGGCGCAAACGTCGACTCGGACCACTTCCTGGTCATGGTCAAGCTACGGCAGAAGCTCTACGCTGCCAACTCACTGCGTCACCGGCATATCTCATGGCTTAACACGGATCGGCTGCTTACACGCTCTGTTGCCGAGGGCTACGCGTCAGCGCTTGGGGAAGCGCTACCGGACAATAACGCGACCGCCACAATGTCCCTCGACGCCCACTGGCGAATGGTGGAGCGAGCAATCAGTAGCACAGCCGAGCAGACACTAGACTATAAGCCACGAGGCCAGAAGAAGGAGTGGTTTGATGACGAGTGCAGGCGGGCACTATCCGAGAAGAACGCAGCGCGCGCCCAAATGCTACAGCGCGAAACCCGTCAGAACGTGGAACACTACAAACGACTGAGAATGCGGCAAACCCGGATCTTCGAGAGCAAGAAGCGTCGCTTCGAGGAGTCCGACGAACAACTCATGGAACAGCTATTTCAGTCGGGGAAATCTCGCCAGCTCTATAAGATGTTGAGAGAAGACACAAAGCGGCTTCATGCCAATCGTCGCAATGTGTCGAGACGAGGAGGGCAACATTCTTACGGACGAGCGAGAGGTGATCGAAAGGTGGAAGTGCTACTTCAACGGGCACCTGAACGGAGCGGAATTAGGGGAGTTCAACAGCAGTGCAAGCAGAATCGAGCAGCACATTAGCCGGGAGGCAGATGACGATGTGCTCCCACCATCCTTGGAAGAAGTCACTAGCACCATCAAGCAGCTGAAACATAACAAAGCAGCTGGCAGCGATGGTCTGGTGGCAGAACTATTCCAGATGGGTTCGGTTGAGCTTACCGTCAATATGCACCAGCTAATTGGGAAAATCTGGGAGCAGAAAAGGATACCGGAGGACTGGAAGCTGGGTGTCATCAACCCAGTGTACAAGAAGGGTGACAGAATGGACTGTGCCAACTTTCGAGCCATCACAGTACTTAATGCTGCCTACAAAATCCTATCCCAGATACTGTTCTGCAGACTCGCACCCCTTGCTAATGATTTCGTCGGAAGCTACCAAACTGGGTTTGTTGGAGGCAAATCCACCACCGACCAGATCTTCACTCTACGGCAGATCCTCCTGAAATGCCGAGAGCACCAGATCCAGACGCATCATCTCTTCATCGACTTCAAGGCGGCCTACGATACCATAGATCGGACTGAGCTATGGAACACCAAGCAGCAGTACGGTTTCCCTGGGAAGCTGGTACACCTGTTGAGGGCCTTGATGGATGGGGTGCTGTGCAAGGTGAGGGTGTCGAACATGCTGTCGGATACGTTCGAATCTCACCGGGGTCTGAGGCAAGGCGATGGGCTCTCCTGCCTCTTATTCTTATATATATATAGATATATATATATATATATATATATATATATATATATATATATATATATATATATATATATATATATATATATATATATATATATATATATATATATATATATATATTATATATATATATATATATATATATATATATATATATATATATATATATATATATATATATATATATATATATATATATATATATATATATATATATATATATATATATATATATATATATATACATATATGTATATATATATATATATATATATATATATATATATATATATATATATATATTTATATATATATATATATATATATATATATATATATATATATATATATATATATATATATATATATATATATATATATATATATATATATATATATATGATTATTGGCTCTATTGGCAGGGTAGTAGCAATACCAAACTGTTACGGGAATGGATCCGAAGCTTCTAGAAAGATAACATAGGCTCTTCATTCCCTACACCTACCCCATACGTCCACGACGTACAGAGCGGTAACATGTCTCTCCAAATATCTGAGCTTGGGTATACGGGGAAACCCAACCCCTTGAGAGGATGGGTGATATGGCTGAATTGTGGGGAGGGAGAGATACCAGCGTCTGTTCTCCATGTAAGGGGCTGCTGGTTCTCTCTTTTGTCCTGGCTTCACACGGGACTTTAAACAGCTGTGAAGCGTAGGTCCTCCGACGAGACAGGGGGTTGGGGGAGAGGCCTTGCAAGCCACCACCAATACAACCGCAACGAACAGAAACCAAGAAGGAAATTCGATTCGGAACTACGGCAAACGACCTACGCTACGAAAAAGGATTAACGATTGGAAACTTGGAACATGGAACTGCAGATCCCTCACAGCACCCGGAAGTACCCGCATTCTTGCGGACGAGGTGAGGACCCGCGGCTTCGGAGTAGTAGCACTTCAGGAGGTGCGTTGGAAAGGAGTTACAGAGCGCCCTATCGAAGCGATTGCACGATCTACTAAAGTGGTGGAGAAAAGCATGAGCTAGGTACGGCGTTCCTGGTCATAGGTGAGATGCGGAAGCGAGTGATCGGATGGTGGCCGATCAACGAAAGGATGTGCAGATTGAGGATCCGTGGGAGGTTCTTCAATCTGAGCATTATTAACGTGCACAGTCCACATCTTGGAAGCACCTATAATGATAAGGACATCTTTTATACGCAGCTGGAGAGGGAGTACGACCGCTGCCCACAACACGACGTCAAGATTGTCATCGCTGACTTCAACGCTCAGGTCGGACGGGAGGACTCATTTAAACCCACAATAGGATGTTTCAGCGCCCACCAGCTGACGAACGACAATGGGCTTCGCCTGATAAACTTCACCTCCTCCAAGCACATGACCATCCGCAGCACCTTCTTCCAACACGCACCTCGATTCAGCTACACCTGGAGATCACCACAGCAGACATATTCCCAGATTGACCACGTTCTCATAGATGGAAGGCACTTCTCGGACATTATCGACGTATGGACATACAGAGGAGCAAACGTCGACTCAGGCCATTTCCTGGTTATGGTTAAGTAACGCCAGAAACTCAGCGTAACCAATAGGCTACGATCCCAGCCCACCCCAAGGCTCAATACAGATCGGCTGAAGCAAGCTGATGTGACGAGAGACTTCGCGATCGCGCTGGGGGAGGCGCTGCCGGAGGATACCACCACCGAGGCGATGTCACTCAACGACCACTGGCGAATAGTGGAGCAAGCCATCAGCAGCACGGCCGAGCGAATAATTGGCCGCGTAACACGTAACCAGATGAAGGAATGGTTTGATGATGAGTGCAGACGAGCACTATCCGAGAAGAACGCAGCGCGCACCCGAATGCTCCAGCGCGAGACCCGGCAGAACGTGGAAAACTATAGACGACTGAGAAGGCAGCAGACCCGACTCTTCCAGGACAAGAAGCGCAGCTTTGAAGAATCGGACGAGCAACTGATGCAACAGCTCTCTCAGTAGGGGGAAACCCGCAAGTTCTACAGGATGTTGAAGGCGGCAAGAAGCGGTTTTACTCCTACGATCGCGATGTGCCGTAACGTGGAAGGAGACATACTGTCGGACGAGCGGGAGGTGATTGACAGGTGGAAGTGCTTCTATGACGGACACCTTAACGGAGCAGAAGCAGTGGATACCAGACGAAGCGCAAGATGCAGAATTGAGCAGCCCTACGATAACGAACACGACTATGACGAAGTGCCCCCGCCATCCTTGGACGAAGTCGTCAGCGCCATCAAACAGTTGAAATGTAACAAGTCAGCTGGCAGCGATGGGCTGGTGGCTGAGCTGTTCAAGTTGGGACCGGAGAGGCTTGCCGTTAACATCCACTGGCTGATCAGAAGAGTTTGGGACCAGGAAGAACTACCGGATGAGTGGAAACTGGGTGTCATACACCCAGTCTACAAAAACGGCGACAGATTGGACTGTGCTAACTTCCGAGCCATCACAGTCCTGAATGCTGCCTATAAGATCCTGTCCCGAATACTTTTCTGCAGACTTGCGCCCCTTGCTACAGATTTCGTTGGAAGCTACCAGGCAGGATTTGTTGGAGGCAAATCAACCACCGACCAAATCTTTACTCTACGGCAGATCCTCCAGAAATGCCGAGAGCACCAGATCCCTACGCACCACCTATTTATTGATTTCAAGGCGGCCTATGACACCATAGATCGAATGGAGCTATGGAACACCATGCAGCAGTACGGATTCCCTGGGAAGCTGGTACGGCTGTTAAGGGCCACCTTGGATGGGGTACAGTGCAAGGTGCGAGTGTCGAACATGCTTTCGGAGCCTTTTGACTCACACCGGGGTCTGAGGCAAGGGGACGGACTCTCCTGTCTACTGTTTAACATCGCTCTGGAAGGTGTCATGAGAAGCGCGGGCTTCGACATACGGGGCACGATTTTCTCCCGATCTCTCCAATTCCTGGGCTTCGCGGATGACATTGACATCATCGGAAGGACATCTGTGGCAGTATGCGAGGCGTATACTCGACTGAAACGCGAGGCCGCTAGGATTGGTTTGAGGATCAATGCGTCGAAGACCAAGTATCTGCTTGCCGGTGGCTCTGATCGGGATAGAGCCTGACTTGGAAGCAGAGTAACAGTTGATGGTGACGATCTTGAGGTGGTAGAGGAGTTCTGCTACCTTGGTACGATCGTCACTTCGGACAATAATGTGAACAGCGAAATTCGAAGACGCATTGTTCAGGGAAATCGTGCCTACTATGGGCTCCATAAACTCTTGCGATCCAGAAGACTCCAGCAACACACGAAATGCACGATATATCGCACACTGATACGCCCGGTAGTCCTCTATGGCCATGAGTCTTGGACGATACGGGCGGAGGACGCCAACGCTCTCGCCATTTTCGAGCGGCGGGTGCTACGAACTGTCTTTGGCGGTATTTGTGAGCAGGGCGTGTGGAGAAGGAGAATGAACCAAGAACTAGCTGAGCTGTATGGCGAGCCGGACATCCTGACGGTGGCGAAGGCCGGCAGAATTCGGTGGTTGGGGCATGTCATGACGATGCCGGACTCATGCCCCACCAAGAAGGTGCTCGTCAGCGACCCGTTCGGCACGAGGCGCAGAGGAGCGCAGCGAGTTCGGTGGCTGGACCAAGTGGAGCAGGACCTGTCGGAGATTGGGTGCAGCCGGGGGTGGAGGAGAGCAGTCCTGGACCGAGTTTCCTGGAAACTGATTGGCAACCTGGCCATGTCAGCACGACGTGCTCAACTATGAGCGGGCCAAGAAAGAAGAAGCTTACAAATGCAGCTAAAACCCTTGAAAATTCAGTAATTGAAAACACGGCAAAGTATTCCAAAGCATATTCTCAGCT